>NW_027465906.1:0-240480 GCF_049634645.1 Pelodiscus sinensis
CCTGGGTCCTTCCCCAGCCCTTTTGCCTGGCGCAGCTGGGCCCAGCACACTGCCAACCTGCACCCCTCCTGGGCCAGGGCCCCCAGAGCTGGGCTGCTCTGGGATTGGTGCCCTGCCTGCCTGGCTGAGCATGGGGGGGGAGCCCAGGCCCGAGGCAGGGGGGCTGTGCCAGCCAGGCTGAAGGCAACATGGAGCCCAACCCGGGCAGAGAGGCACAAACAGGTCTCACAGGCCTGGCTGCTCCGGCTTTTATTGCACATGCTGCCCCGCTCTAATCAATGGCCAGTGTTTTGCTTGGCCAAGGGCCACACCTGCTGGGAGGGCTCCCCTGGGTGAGGGGGACTTGGGCCCCCCAGGAGGCCAGCTCTGGTGCTGAGTCCTGCAGCTGCCCTCCATGCTGCCCCCAGCCAGGCCAAAGGGGGGGAGGCTGCCTGCTTGTGCAGGCTGGCTCCGGTCTCAGGCCCAGGTTAGTGTTGGCTGCAAGGGCTGCTCCTTCCCTTCACCTGTGCTGCTTGGCCTAGCTCCAGCTGCCCCTCACTGCTGGAGCTGGTGTAGATAGCCCGTGGGCCCAGGGCCCCTCTTCCGCTGCCTGCTCCTTGGATCTTTCCTCGCCAGCGCGGGGGGCTGCCTGGCCCTGCTGGGCCCCTCCAGCCCCATGCTGCTTCCGGGGGCTGCAGTGGGGGTGCTGCGGTCCTCTGGCCTGCAAGGGAACAAACAGCCCAGCTGAGGGGCAGGAGAGCACGGGGCCCCCTGCCCCTGGGTGTCACAGCAGCTTTGGGCTCTAGGGGTGAGGGTGGAACTGCCCGAGTCAGCCTGCCCACCTGGCAGTGAAGGGCTGCCTGAGGCCCCAGCCGTCAAGCTCTCCCCACAGCACTGCGGCATGTGGTTCCCTCCCCCGGCCTCATATGGGGCAGGGGAATGGTGCCCCATTGTGGCCTCTCCCCCCCCCCCCCCCGATCCCACCTCTGCAGCAGACCCCAGTAGGGATGCAACATCCTATTTAACTGGTTAGCCAGTTTGGGGGGGAGGTCTCTGGTCCCCCCCAGTTCTGGGTGCCTCACCTGGGCTGCGTGGCCTGGTCCCCATACTCAGAGCCCCCCGCCCATTCCAGCTCCAGGGGCATTGGCAGCCCTGTACCTTGGGTAGCCGAACGGCTGCAGTGTCTGGACCCTCCTGCCCCCTTGGGCTGCGAGACTCAGCTGGGCTCGGTGCCTGGGCCTGAGCTGCCGCAGGGCTTGGGCCACACGCCGGTCACCCGCAGCCTCCCAGACCAGCCGGGCCCGCTCGTCCGCCCGCTCGTCCCCACGGCTCCGGAACAGGCGCTGCAGCTGCCCCAGCCCCACGCCCCTGAAGATGTTGGCGGAGCCTGTTTTCCGGGTCTGGGCCGCAGGGGCCTGGCCCTGGGGGGGGTCGCACGCCACAGAGGCCGGGGTGCCCATGGGGCTCCCTGGGGGGCAGAAAGGAGACACGATGATGAGTGTCACATCCCCCCCCGCCTCGTCCCACGGGCCTGCCGCCCCCCCACGGGCCTGGCTCCTTTCTCCCCCCCCCCCCGCCTCGTCCCACGGGCCTGCCGCCCCCCCACAGGCCTGGCTCCTTTCTCCCCCCCCCCCGCCTCGTCCCACGGGCCTGCCGCCCCCCCACGGGCCTGGCTCCTTTCTCCCCCCCCCCCCCCGCCTCGTCCCACGGGCCTGCCGCCCCCCCACGGGCCTGGCTCCTTTCTCCCCCCCCCCCCCCCGCCTCGTCCCACGGGCCTGCCGCCCCCCCACGGGCCTGGCTCCTTTCTCCCCCCCCCCCCCCCCGCCTCGTCCCACGGGCCTGGCTCCTTTCTCCCCCCCACCTCGTCCCACGGGCCTGGCTCCTTTTCCCCCCCCCGCCTCGTCCCACGGGCCTGGCCCCTTTCTCCCCCCCCACCTCGTCCCACGGGCCTGGCTCCTTTCCCCCCCCTGCCTAGTCCCACGGGCCTGCCCCCCCCCTACGGGCCTGGCTCCTTTCTACCCCCCCCCCCAGCCTCCTCCCACGGGCCTGCCCCCCCCCCCACGGGCCTGGCCCCTTTCTCCCCCCCACCTCGTCCCACGGGCCTGCCCCCTCCCCACCGGCCTGGCTCCTTTCTACCCCCCCCCCCCAGCCTCCTCCCACGGGCCTGCCCCCCCCCACGGGCCTGGCCCCTTTCTCCCCCCCCCCCCCGCCTCGTCCAACGGGCCTGCCCCCCCCACGGACCACTGCCCTGCGGGGGCGGGCTACCTGCTCGCGGGGCTCCGGGGTCCTGCTCGAGCCCCGCCCCCAGCCTCGCAGCCAATCAGCGGCCGCCGCCGAGCGCGGAGACAGCGGCTGCCCCCATCCGGCCCGCGCAGGGGGCGGGGCCCGGCGCCCCCGGGGGGACACGTGGCGCCCAGTGACGTCAAGGGGCGAGCGGTGACTAGCGGCGGCCCCGCCCCGCCAGGGGGAGCCCGAGCCCCGCCCCCGCCCGCAGTGGGGGGCCAAAGGCTCCGGTGAGGGGCGGGGCCGTTGGTTCACGCCCCCCATGCGGGGTGGGGGGGCTCCCCGCAGTGGGGCCGGGGGGGGGCCGTTGGTTCACGCCCCCCATGCGGGGTGGGGGGGCTCCCCGCAGTGGGGCCGGGGGGGGCCGTTGGTTCACGCCCCCCATGCGGGGTGGGGGGGGCTCCCCGCAGAGGGGCCGGGGGGGGGGCCGTCGGCTCACGCCCCCCCATGCGGGGTGGGGGGGCTCCCCGCAGAGGGGCCGGGGGGGGCCGTTGGTTCACGCCCCCCATGCGGGGTGGGGGGGCTCCCCGCAGTGGGGCCGGGGGGGGGGCCGTTGGCTCACGCCCCCCATGCGGGGTGGGGGGGCTCCCCGCAGTGGGGCCGGGGGGGGGCCGTTGGCTCACACCCCCCATGCGGGGTGGGGGGGCTCCCCGCAGTGGGGCCGGGGGGGGCCGTTGGCTCACACCCCCCATGCGGGGTGGGGGGGCTCCCCGCAGAGGGGCCAGGGGGGGCCGTTGGCTCACGCCCCCCATGTGGGGTGGGGGGCTCCCGCGTGCCTCCGCCAGCCCAGCGCTGCCCGCACGGGGGGGTCCGAGGCTGGAGCTGCCCCCCCGGGGACGCAGCACGCGCCGCTGCCCGGGCCCCGCTGCAGGGCTTCGGGCCGGGCCAGGCGAAGGGGCGGCCGGCCGGAGAGGGGCGCTGGCCCGCGGCGGCAGGCTGGGCTGTACCGCCCTTCGCCGTGGCGTGGGGAGGCCGGTGACCCCGGGCTGGCGGGGTGAGGACGCGGGAGGGACAGTGGGGCCCATCCTCATGCGGCGGGGCCCCAGCAGCCGGGGTCAGGAAGGCCGTCGGGGCTCCGCCGCTCTCGCCAGGGCGCCGCGCAGCGAGGCACAGCAGAGGCGAGGTGGGAGTATCTTACTGGACCGGCTTGGCTGGGGAGGACGCGCCGCCGGAGGAAGAGCTGCGTGGCTAGAAAGCCCCCCGCTGCACTGACATGGGGCAATGGAAGATCTGCCCCTCCCCTCCCCCGTGCCTCTCCCATCTCCTGGGACCCGAGGGAGGCCACACCGCTGCAGGCAGCTGGGCACAAGGCGGGGGGCAGGGGTTGTGCCTTTTTCTGAAGCACCAGGCTTTAGCCGCCCTCCGAGACAGAGCCCACAAGTCTGGTCCAGCACAGGGGCGGGGGCCGGGGGCCACACGGCAGCAAGACTAGGGACAGCAGCAGGGCACCCGTATTTCTGGGGCACTGTCAGTGTATAGGGGTGCCAGTTTAATAATCCCACCAAGGGCACCAGAAATCCTCAGGATGGCCCTGCACACCAGGCACGAGTCCTGTGATGTCTGGTGGGGCTGCGGACGCCCGGTGCAGCACTGCGTGGTGAGACGGGAGGGAAGTGTGGCTGGGGTTGCTGGGTGCAGCAGGGTGGGGGGACATGGTGGCAGGGCTGAGGCAGCGGGACTGGGGGGAGGACGGTGGTGTGGCTAGGGAGGCCCAGTGCTGGGGGGACATGGTGAGGTGCTGTGCAGGGTGTGTGGGCTCGTAGGTTGGGGGCCAGGCACGGGACGCTTTGCAAACGGGCAGCTAACAGGGAATCTTGGGAGGGTGTTGGGAAGTGGGTCTGGCCCACAAAAGCTCATCGCCTAATAAACCATCTTGTTAGTCTTTAAAGTGCTGCATGGTCCTGTGTTTTGTTTCAGCTACACCAGACTAACACGGCTACATCTCTATTCCTATTCTAGCTAGTTGGGTTGTGATGACCGGGAGAACCATATGGTGACTTGCCTGCCTGGTGCAAAGGTTGTGATTCTCTCATGTGCAGTGCCGGTGAGGAGCCGGTGGTTGTGGTACCTGTGGGTACCAGTGACATAGGAAAGGGTAGGGAAGAGGTTCTGGAGGCCACATTTAGGTTGCTAGGAAAGAGATTGAAATCCAGGACCTCTATGGTGGCACTCTCTGAATTGCTTCCGGTTCCACGCGCAGGGCCGGGTAGGCCGGCAGAGCTTCAGAGTCTCTGCCTGGATGAGACGATGGTGCGGAGAGGAGGGGTTTAGATTTATTGGGAACTGGGAAAATGTTTGGGATCGGGGGAGCCTATACAGGAAGGACGGGCTCCACCTAAACCACAATGGAACCAGACTGCTGGCACTTAACATTAAAAAGGTCGTCGAGCAGTTTTTAAACTGAGGGCTGGGGGAAAGCCAATGGGTGTGGAGGAGCACAGGGATCAGACAGAGGCATCTCTTAGGAGAGGGTCTATTAATAGAGATGCTCTGTGTTCTAGTCAGGAGGAGAGGATGGAAGTGTGGGTCAGATCAGATGAGAAACAATCAAGTCATAGAATCATAGAACACTAGGACTGGAAGGGACCTCGAGAGGTCATCGAGTCCAGCCCCCTGCCCTCATGGCAGGACCAAGTACTGTCTAGACCATCCTGATAGACATTTTTTTTATTTCTAACCTACTCTTCAATATCTCCAGAGATGGGGATTCCACAACCTCCCTGGGCAATTTATTCCAGTGTTTGACCACCCTGACAGGCAGGAACTTTTTCCTAATGTCCAACCTAAACCTCCCTTGCTGCAGTTTAAGCCCATTGCTTCTTGTTCGATCCTCAGAGGCCAAGATGAACAAGTTTTCTCCCTCCTCCGTATGACACCCTTTTAGATACCTGAAAACTGCTATCATGTCCCCCCTCAATCTTCTCTTTTCTAAATTAAACAAACCCAATTCTTTCAGCCTTCCCTCATAGGTCATGTTCTCTAGACCTTTCATCATTCTTGTTGCTCTTCTCTGGACCCTCTCTAATTTCTCCACTTCTTTTTTGAAATGCAGTGCCCAGAACTGGACACAATACTCCAACTGAGGCCAACCAGCGCAGAGCAGAGCGGAAGAATGACTTCTCGTGTCTTGCTCACAACATACCTGTTAATGCCTCCCAGAATCATGTTTGCTTTTTTTGCAACAGCATCACACTGCTGACTCATATTCAGCTCATGGTCCACTATAGCCCCTAGATCCCTTTCTGCCGTACTCCTTCCTAGACAGTCACTTCCCATTCTGTATGCGTGAAACTGACCCCATTCTGTATGCGTGAAAGTGAAAAAGAGTCTAACACATCAGGCAATGCAGACAGATAAATAATAGACAATAATAAAAGACAAATGCTAGAAGTCTAAATAAGAAGATGGGTGAACTCGAGCGCCTTGTTTTAAAGGATATTGATATAATAGGCATCACGGAAACTTGGTGGCATAAGGACAATCAATGGAACACAGTCATACCAGGGTACAAAATATATTGGAAGGACAGAACAGGTCGTGCTGGTGTGGGAGGGGCACTGTACGTGAAAGAAAATGCAGAATCAAATGAAGTAAAAATCTTAAATGAGCCAAAATGTTCCACAGAATCTCTATGGCTAGTAATTCCAAGCTCCAATAATAAGAACATAGCGGGAGGGATCTATTAGCAACCACCTGACCAGGACGGTGCTAGTGACTATGAAATGCTGAGGGAGATTAGAGAGGCTGTCAAAATAAAAAACTCGATAAAAGTGGGGGATTTCCACTGTTCCCATATTGACGGGGCACACGTCACCTCCGGATGGGATACTGAGATACCTTAAATAACTGCTGCTTGGAGCAGCTGGTTCTGGAACCCACAAGGGGAGAGGCTATTCTTGTTTTAGTCCTAAGTGGAGCGCAGGATCTAGTTCAAGAGGTGAATATAACTGGACCGCTTGAAAATAGTGACCATCATGTAATAAAATGTAACATCCCTCTGGTGGGAAACCACCTCATGAGCCCAACACTAGCAGTTAATTTTAGAAAGGGGAACGGCACAAGAATGAGGAAAAAACAACAAATGGTCTGGCAGCACTTGATAGACTAACAACATCTGACCGGAGTTGTCATCTGAAGAAGTGGGCTGTGCCCACGAAAACTCGTGATACCATCTACATGTTTTGTTAGTCTATAAACCAAAAAAATGTGTGTTGTTTTTTTCTGTAACAGATGAACTCATCTACCCTCTGAAACTCTTAAAAATGAGGAGGTTAGTTAAACAAACATGAAAAGGTTTGGGTGACAAAAGTAAAATCCCTGCAAGCTGCATGGAAACTTTTCAAAGACGCCATAATAGAGGCCGAACTTAAATGTATACCCCAAATTAAAAAACACAATAAGAGAACCAAAAAAGTGCCACCATGGCTTAACAACCAAGTAAAAGAAGCAGTGACAGATAAAAAGACATCTTTTAAAAAGTTGAAGTCAAATCCTAGTGAGGAAAATAGAAAGGAGCATAAACTTTGTCAAATTAAGTGTAAAAATGTAATAAGAAAAGCCAAAAAGGAGTCAGAAGAACAGCTAGCCAAACACTCAAAACTCATGTCTAGACTGGCATGATTTTCTGCAAATGTTTTTAACAGAAAAGTTTTTCTGTTAAAATCATTTGCGGAAAAGAGCGTCTAGATTGGCACGGACACTTTTGCACAAAAGCACTTTTTGCGGAAAAGCGTCCGTGCCAATCTAGACGCGGTTTTGCGCAAGAAAGCCCCGATCACCATTTTCGCCATCGGAGCTTTTTTGCGCAAAACAGTTTTTAGCTGTGTACTCTGGCCCTCTTGCGCAAAAGCATTTGCACAAGAGGGCTTTTTCCCGAGCGGGAGCAGCATAGTATTTGCACAAGAACACTGACAATCTTACATTAGCTCGTCAGTGTTTTTGCACAAATTCAAGCGGCCAGAGTAGACAGCTGGCAAGTTTTTCCACAAAAGCGGCTACTTTTGCGGAAAACTTGCCAGTCTAGACACAGCCAAAGAGTAATACCAAAATGTGTTTTAAGTACATCAGAAGCAGAAAGCCAGCTAAACAACCAGAGGGGCCCTTAGACGAGATGCTAAAGGAGCACTCCAAGATGATAAAGTCATAATGGAGAAGCTAAATGAATTCTTTGCGTCAAGATTCCCAAACCTGAGCCGTTCTTTTTAGGTGACAAATCTGAGGAATTGTCTCAGGTTGAGGTGTCATTAGAGGAGGTTTTGGAACAAATTGCTAAACTGAACAGTAACAAGTCCATGGGACCAGATGGCATTCACCCAAGAGATCTGAAAGAGCTCAAATGAGAAATTGCAGAACTATTAACTGTGGTTTGTAACCGATCCTTTAAATCAGCTTCTGTACCCAATGACTGGAAGATAGCTAACATGACGCCAATGTTTAAAAAGGGCTCTAGAGGCGATCCTGGCAATTACAGACTGGTAAGTCTAATGTCAGTACCAGGCAAATTGGTTGAAACTATAGTAAAGAATAAAATTGTCAGACACCTGGATGAATGTAATTTGTTGGGGGACGTCAACATGGTTTCTGCAAAGGGAAATCCTGCCTTACTAATCTACTAGAGTTCTTTGAGGGGGTCAACAAACATGTGGACAAGGGGGATCCAGTGGATCTAGTGCACTTAGACTTCCACAAACCCTTTGATGAAGTCTCTCACCAAAGGCTCTTAAGTAAAGGAAGTTGTCATGGGATAAGAGGGAAGGTCCTTTCGTGGACTCCGAACTGGTTAAAAGACGGGAAACAAAGGGCAGGAATAAATGGTCAGTTTTCCGAGTGGAGAGAGGTAACTAGTGGGGTCCCCCAAGGGTCTGTCCTGGGACTCATCCTATTCAACTTATGTATAAATGATCTAGAGAAAGGGGTAAACAGGCAGGTGGCAAAATTTGCAGATGATCCCAAACTGCTCAAGATAGTTAAAACCAAACCAGACTGTGAAGAGCTTAAAAAAGATCTCACCAAACTAAGGCTACGTCTACACTGCACCTCTCTTGTGCAAAGCCTATGGAAATGAAGTGTAGATTAGCATATTGCTGTGCTTCATTTGCATAATTAATTAGGGTCCGTTTCTGCACAAAAGCCTCTTGTGCAAAAATGGCCCCTAATTAATTATGCAAATGAAGTGCAGCAATATGCTAATCTGCGCTTCATTTGCATAGGCTTTTGCACAAGAGAGGTGCAGTGCAGACGTAGCCAAAGTGATTGAGCAACAAAATGGCAAATGAAATTTAATGTTGATAAATGAAAAGAAATGCACATTGGGAAAAATAATCCCAACGATATATACAATGTGATAGGGACTAATTTGGCTACAACTACTCAAGAGAGAGATCTTGGAGTCACTGTGGAGAGTTCTCTGTAAACATCCCCCTGTGCTGGGCAGCGGCAGGCAAAACAGCAAACAGAATGTTTGGGATCATTAAAAAAGGGAGAGAGAATAAGACGGAGAATATCTTAGTGCCTCTATATAAAGCCAGGTACACCCATTCCTTGGACACTGCGCACAGATGTGGTCACCTCATCTCAAAAAAGAGATACTGGCATTGGAAAAGGTTCAGTAAAGGGCAACAACAATGATTGGGGTTTGGAACCGGTCCCATATGAAGAGAGATTTAAAAGAGTTGGTCTTTTCAGTTTAGAAAAGAGGAGACTAAGGGGGGATAGGAGACAGGTCTATAAAATCATGAGTGGTATAGAAAAAGTGAATAAGAAAAAGTTATTTACTTATTCCCACAATATAAGAAGTAGGGGTCACCAAATGAAGTTATTGGCAGTAGGTTTAAAACAAACAAAAGGAAGTTTTTCTTCACTCAGTGCACAGTCAACCTGTGGAACTCCTCGCCAGAGGATGTGGTGAAAGCTAGGATTTTAACAGGGTTCAGAAAAGAGCTAGCTAGATTCATGGAGGTTAGGTCGATCAATGGCTGTTAGCCAGGGTGGGTAGGAATGTGTCCCTGGCCTCTGTTTGTCTGGAAATGCGTAACAGGAGAGGGATCACCTGAGGATTCCCTGTTGTGATCCCTCCCTCTGGGACATCTGGCATTGGCCACTGTCAGCAGACAGGACCCTGGGCTAGACGGACCATTGGTCTGACCCAGTCTGGCCATTCTTATGATGCAGGGTGCAGGCAGGTGCTGTGTGGGCTGACAGGGCAGGAGGCCAGGCATGGATGCGGGGTGGGTGGGCTGGTGGGGCAGAGGGCCGGGCATGAGGTGCAGGCAGGCGCTATGCAGGGTGCGGGCTCTGCAGGCCAGTGGGCTGGGTGCAGGACTCAGGCAGGCGCTGTGTGGGCTGGGTGCAGGCAGGAGCTAGGGGCAGGGGGCGGGTCAGTGGGGCAGCAGGCCAGACATGGGGTGCAGACAGGCACTGTGCAGTGTGTGGGCTCTGCAGGCTGTCCAGGCAGCGGGCCGGGTGCGGGGTGCAGGCAGGCGCTAGGGGCAGGGAGCAGGCTGTCCGGGCAGCGGGCTGGGTGCAGTGTGCAGGCAGGCGCTAGGAGCAGGGGGCAGGCTGTCAGGGCAGCGGGCCGGGTGCGGGGTGCAGGCAGTCGCTAGGAGCAGGGTGTATGGGGTGGTGGGGCAGAGGGCCGGGCGTGAGGTGCAGGCAGGCGCTGTGCAGGGTGCAGGCTCTGCAGGCTGTCCGGGCAGTGGGCCAGGTGCAGGGTGCGGGGTGCAGGCAGGTGCTAGGGGCAGGGGGCAGGCTGTCCGGGCAGCGGGCTGGGTGCAGGGTGCGGGGTGCAGGCAGGTGCTAGGGGCAGGGGGCAGGCTGTCCGGGCAGCGGGCTGGGTGCGGGGTGCAGGCAGGCGCTAGGGGCAGGGGGCAGGCTGTCCGGGCAGCGGGCTGGGTGCGGGGTGCAGGCAGGCGCTAGGAGCAGGGGGCAGGCTGTCCGGGCAGCGGGCTGGGTGCGGGGTGCAGGCAGGCGCTAGGGGCAGGGGGCAGGCTGTCCGGGCAGCAGGCTGGGTGCGGGGTGCAGGCAGGCGCTAGGGGCAGGGGGCAGGCTGTCCGGGCAGCAGGCTGGGTGCGGGGTGCAGGCAGGCGCTAGGGGCAGGGGGCAGGCTGTCCGGGCAGCAGGCTGGGTGCGGGGTGCAGGCAGGCGCTAGGGGCAGGGGGCAGGCTGTCCGGGCAGCAGGCTGGGTGCGGGGTGCAGGCAGGCGCTAGGAGCAGGGAGCAGGCTGTCCGGGCAGCGGGCTGGGTGCGGGGTGCAGGCAGGCGCTAGGAGCAGGGGGCAGGCTGTCCGGGCAACAGGCTGGGTGCGGGGTGCAGGCAGGCGCTAGGGGCAGGGAGCAGGCTGTCAGGGCAGCAGGCTGGGTGCAGTGTGCAGGCAGGCGCTAGGAGCAGGGGGCAGGCTGTCAGGGCAGCAGGCTGGGTGCGGGGTGCAGGCAGGCGCTAGGAGCAGGGGGCAGGCTGTCAGGGCAGCGGGCCGGGTGCAGTGTGCAGGCAGGCGCTAGGAGCAGGGGGCAGGCTGTCAGGGCAGCGGGCTGGGTGCGGGGTGCAGGCAGGTGCTAGGGGCAGGGGGCAGGCTGTCAGGGCAGCGGGCCGGGTGCAGTGTGCAGGCAGGCGCTAGGAGCAGGGGGCAGGCTGTCAGGGCAGCGGGCTGGGTGCGGGGTGCAGGCAGGCGCTAGGAGCAGGGTGTATGGGGTGGTGGGGCAGAGGGCCGGGCGTGAGGTGCAGGCAGGCGCTGTGCAGGGTGCAGGCTCTGCAGGCTGTCCGGGCAGTGGGCCGGGTGCAGGATGCGGGGTGCAGGCAGGCGCTAGGGGCAGGGAGCGGGCTGTCGGGGCAGCGGGCCAGATGCAGGATGCGGCTGGCAGGGCCGGGTGCGGGGTGCAGGCAGGCGCTGTGCGGGCCGGCGGGGCAGCGCGCGGGGTGCGGGCTCTGCGGGCCGGCGGGGCAGCGCGCGGGGTGCGGGCTCTGCGGGCCGGCGGGGCAGCGCGCGGGGTGCGGGGCAGCGGGCCGGCGGACCGCGCCCCTCGCAGCGAGCTCGCAGCGAGCCCCCGGCACGTCGCGGCGGGCGGGGCGGGGCGGGGCGGGGCGGCCGGCGCAGGAAGGCCCGCTAGCGCCAGATGTTTGGCAGCCCCGCGCAGAGGAAGTGGCGCCGGGGAGCGGCCCAGGGTCCGCGCTGCAGCCATGCCGCCTCCCGCGCCCCCCGCCGCGCCGCCCGGCTCGCCCGCCCGCGGGCCCCTCGGCCTGCACCGGCCCTTCGTGCGCAGCCCGCTGCTCCCGCTGCGCCTGGGGCAGCTGCTCCTGGGCGCCGCCTGCTGGGCCACCGTGGCCGCGCACAAGTACGAGGGCGCGGCGCACTTCGCGCTCTTCGCCGCCGTGCTGGCCTGGCTGCTGGCGCTGGCGCTGCTCGGCCTCAGCCTGCTGGGGCGCTGGGCGCTGGTGCCGGGGCTGGGCGCCCGCTGGCTGCTCACCAACGCGGCGCACGACCTGCTGCTGGGCGCCGGGCTCTACGCGGCGGCCGCGGGCGTCATGGGCCACAAGGCGGAGCGCAACAGCTACTGCACCCTGCGCGGCTACAGCCAGCGCTGCCCCTACCGCGCCTACCTGGGCGCCGCCGTCTGCGGGGCGCTGGCCGCAGCCCTGCACCTGCTCTCGGGCCTCTACTGCCTGGCGCGCCGCTGCCGGGGCCACCGCGACATCGTCTGAGCGCCGCCGGGCCGCAGCCCCCCCTCCCTCCCCGCCTGCCCCGGGACGGACCCGCACCCCCCCCCCCGCCTGCCCCGGGACGGACCCGCACCCCCCCCCCCGCCTGCCCCGGGACGGACCCGCACCCCCCCCGCCTGCCCTGGGACGGACCCGCACCCCCCCCCGCCTGCCCGGGGACGGACCCGCACCCCCCCCCCGCCTGCCCGGGGACGGACCCGCACCCCCCCCCCCCGCCTGCCCGGGACGGACCCGCACCCCCCCCCCCCCGCCTGCCCCGGGACGGACCCGCACCCCCCCCCGCCTGCCCGGGGACGGACCCGCACCCCCCCCCCCGCCTGCCCTGGGACGGACCCGCACCCCCCCGCCTGCCCTGGGACGGACCCGCACCCCCCCGCCTGCCCTGGGACGGACCCGCACCCCCCCTTCCGCCTGCCCTGGGACGGACCCGCACCCCCCCTTCCGCCTGCCCCGGGACGGACCCGCACCCCCCCCCCCGCCTGCCCCGGGACGGACCCGCAGCCCCCCCCCCCCGCCTGCCCCAGGATGGACTCACAGACCCCTCAATTCCCTACCAAGGACCCACAGCCCCTTCTCCCCCCTTCCCCTGGTTGGACGGACAGACTTGCCGCTCCTGGGATGGATGGACCCTCCGCCTCCTCTGTCTCCCCCAGGACAGACAGTCCTCCCCCAGCCTGGCAGGGCCCTGCAGCCCCCAGACAGAGGGATCCCTCCCCCTTGGCCTGGACAGGGGACGGACACAGAGTCTCCGCAGCAGAAGAACCCAGCGCCGATGGCCTGAAGTGGGGGCCGCCGGCCCTCGGGCCCCCTCTCCCGGCTCGCACAGGTGGGTGCTCGCTCGGGGTCTCTGTGCATTTGCTGCAGGGCGGCTGGGCACGGGGAGCCCGGCGGGGCCAGCAGGACACTGCCCCTGTGGGTGTCACAGGCGGGGAAGGGTTCAGGGCCAGGGCCCCCCAGGATTCCATCCCAGCACCCCTGGCCCAGCCAGGACGCTCTTCCCAGTATCTGCCCCCTGACCCAAAACGCTCAGAGATCCCCAAAGCTCCCGCCGGCTCCCTCCCTCTCTGGGGCTGAGCCCTCACTGTGCCCTGCATGCAGCCCCTGCCCCCTCTGCTCAGGTGTAGAACTGCCCCCCCAGGCTGGCGGATGCAGGCAGTGGACAGCAGCCCCCTGCCAATCCAGAGCCACTGCCCTTTCCCTGCATGGTCCTGCCTCGGCTGCCTCCCTGGTTCACGGCTGGGGGCAGGGCTGGGCCGGTATGGCAGGGCGCCGTGAGAGCCCCCTTCCGTTCCTCCCCCTGCTCACCCTTTCCTTTGCAGGGACATGCAGCCCACGGGCTGTGCCCCGGGATGGCCACGTCTTCCAGGGAAATGCAGCTACCTCTGGGGCGGCGCGTGACCCTGTTCAACTGCCGCCCAGCCGGCGAGGGCAGGACGTGAGACAGCCCGGCTGAAGCTGCAGACGAGACGGAGTGGAGGTCGGCGGCACTGAGCCCAGGCTGGAGGCCCAAAGGAAGGGCCGGTTTCATGCCAGCACAGACCCCTGGAGAGGAGACAGAGGGCGCCTCGGGGAGGCCAGGCCTGTGCCCCAGGGGCACAGGAGCGTGGTGCCCGCCCTGCAGCGTGGCCCCGTCCCTGGGCAGCGGCTGTGCCAAGGCCGTTCTGGGCAGCGCAGAGGAGTCCCCAAGTGCCTTGTTTCTTACAGACTGCCGCCTGGTGCCTTAGTCCCTGCGCTGCTCCCGCCCGGGGCTCTGAGCTGGGGGGGCCGGGGAGCCCTGCCGCAAAGGCGGCCCAGGCAAGCCTGGAGGTGCTGGGGCTGGGAACGCTGCCCCCTCTGCCCATGGCTGTGCCCATCGCTCAGGCCCCTGCATTTCCCTCCCCGGGACCCCCAGAGCTGTGTGAAGGCAGGAGCCGGGGGGGCAGCCCCTGTCCCCACCCAAGGGGATCGACCCCCGCTCTGGCTCCTCTCCTGGCCCTGCTCCAGCTGCGAAGCCAAGGCCTGCAGGAGGGACTGGATGCCTGGGCTCCTGTTGCCAGCAGCTGTCCGGGAAAGGCTGCCAGCCGGGCCCTGCAGCAGCTCCACGGTGGAGGGGATTGTGCTGGGACCGTGTCTGGAGGTGGCTCTGGGCTGAGGACGGGAAAGGCCGGTGGCTGCAGGTGCCTCCTGGCCCTGGACACGGGTGCAGCAGCGGATGGCACGGAGCAGCCGTGTCTCGCCTGGAGGTGAGCGCCGTATTCTCGGGGCCTGGCGGTGGACACGGGCTCCCCCGGAATCACTTGTGGCTGGGCCCAGAAAGCTGGGGAGCCAGAGGCTGGGCGGGCTGGGCAGGGAGGGGCTGCCGGCCCTGGGCTCACAAGGGGGTCGAGGCGCCCAGGCGGTATGAGATCCCACCGGCAGCACCCCGAGGGCGAGCGCCGGGCTCCGAGTCGGGCCCTCGGCTGCAGAGCCCAGGCAGATCCCCGCCCCCCATGAGCCGCACGTGACCCTTGTGGCCGACGCAGCAAGGCCCGTGAGAGCTGAGCGCAGGGCCCTGGCCAGGCTGGGGTGAGACAGTGGCACGGTGGGGAGCCTGATTCACGCTGCAGCCCAGCTGCGAGGTGGGCATGTGCCTCCCCACTTTGCCATGCTGCATGTTCCCACTCCCTGTGCCCCGCGGCCGGCCGGGGGCTGCCTGGCTCGTTCCCTGTGCCCCGCGGCCGGCCGGGGGCTGCCTGGCTCGTTCCCTGTGCCCCGCGGCCGGCCGAGGGCTGCCTGGCTCGTTCCCTCTGCCCCGCGGCCAGCCGGGGGCTGCCTGGCTCCTTCCCTCTGCCCCGCGGCCGGCCGGGGGCTGCCTGGCTCCTTCCCTCTGCCCCGCGGCCGGCCGGGGGCTGCCTGGCTCCTTCCCTCTGCCCCGCGGCCGGCCGGGGGCTGCCTGGCCCGTTCCCTGTGCCCCGCGGCCGGCCGGGGGCTGCCTGGCCCGTTCCCTGTGCCCCGCGGCCGGCCGGGGGCTGCCTGGCCCGTTCCCTGTGCCCCGCGGCCGGCCGGGGGCTGCCTGGCTCCTTCCCTCTGCCCCGCGGCCGGCCGGGGGCTGCCTGGCTCCTTCCCTCTGCCCCGCGGCCGGCCGGGGGCTGCCTGGCTCCTTCCCTCTGCCCCGCGGCCAGCCGGGGGCTGCCTGGCCCGTTCCCTGTGCCCCGCGGCCGGCCGGGGGCTGCCTGGCCCGTTCCCTGTGCCCCGCGGCCGGCCGGGGGCTGCCTGGCCCGTTCCCTCTGCTCCGCGGCCGGCCGGGGGCTGCCTGGCCCGTTCCCTCTGCCCCGCGGCCGGCCGGGGGCTGCCTGGCTCCTTCCCTCTGCCCCGCGGCCGGCTGGGGGCTGCCTGGCTCCTTCCCTCTGCCCCGCGGCCGGCTGGGGGCTGCCTGGCTCCTTCCCTCTGCCCTGTGGCCGGCCGGGGGCTGCCTGGCTCCTTCCCTCTGCCCCGCGGCCGGCCGGGGGCTGCCTGGCTCGTTCCTCCATCCCGGCCGTCCTTCCCCAGATGCAGAGAACGCAGCTGTGTAGGGAACCTGGAAATTTGACAAGCGCCAGGGGGTGGCGTCTGAGTCTGAATCTGCACAAACAAGGAGCAGTCCTGTGGCCCCTCACTGACTAACTGATTTGTTGGAGCAAGAGCTTTCCTGGGCAGACTCACTTCCTCCAAATTTGTGAAAACGTGGGGCACCGCTGGGTCCTAGTGCCCCCCCCGCCTCGCCCGGCCCTTCCTCGGCAGAGCGGCCAGGTGCCTGAGAGTGACTCAGCTGCAGGCGCGTGGCAGCGCCCTGGGCCCGTGGCAGCCGTCCCGGGGCAAGGAAGCCATTTCCCAGGCGTGGCCAAGCCCAGCCCCGGCCGCCAGCCTGGTTGGTGTAAAAGCGGCGTGACCGCGATGTCACTGGTGCGGGGCTGGCGCAGACACAGTCACAGCCCTGGACACCGTCCCGCCTGGACGCCCGGCCCCGGGCACCCACAAGTAGCACTGCCGGCCCCACGCGGCCGCGGCCCCCCTGCTTCCATCCCCTGCCTCTCGGCTTTCAGCTCCACCTTCTGCTGCTGCAGCTGGCGAACTGGGCTTGGAGGCTGCTCCCCGGGCCCCCGCCAGGGCCGGTGAGCCGGTTGGTGCTCTCGCCAGCTGAGCTGAGACTGGCCTGGGGTCCCTGCTTGCTGGCCTGGGCTGTTCAGCCAGCTGTGCCTCGTTAGCGTTCCCACGTGCCCAGCTCGGCGAGCAGCCTCTGGGAGTGGCCCCCACTCCGCCTCCCCTGCTGGCCTGTGACTAAGCTAGGTTCTGCACTCGGCTTGTCTTCTGCAAGCTGTGCCATTGGGCCCGGCATCCCACCGCTGCCACCAGCTGTCCTGGCTTGGCCTCCCTCCTGTCTCTGTCACCACCATCACTGGGCCAGGCCTAGATGTGTGGGGAGGAGCAGGGAGACGGGGCCCCCAAGCACCAGCCAGGGCTCTGCCGAGTCCAGATGAGCCCCAGGCTTTGGCAGAGATGTTGCCCCCTGGGGGGATGCTGCCAGCAGCAGCGGTGCCAGGGGCCTGCCTTGGTTAGTCACCCGGCACCGGGCACTGCAGGGTGCTGAAGTGGCAGACGCACTAGCCAGGCCTTGGTGGATTCAGCTCTGTCTCTGCCCTGGCGCACCGTGACCTCACCCCGCGTGTCCCTGCCTTCTGCTGGCTGAGCGCGCGGTTCCTGTGCGGCTGGCCTGGCCTCAGAGTCACTGCCCCAGCCGGGCCTGCAACAGGGAGAAATTAACCCCTTCCTGCCCGCTGTGCAGCAGTACAGAGTGAGGGGGAAACCGAGTCACGTTTCTCTTACAAATAGCACACGGGTGTCCCGATTCTCCACGCCTTGGTGGGGGGGGGTGAGCCCAAGCCCGCGGTGCCTGGAGGAGGGGCCTCGTGGGCCAGCTCCATAGTTGCCAAAGGGCACAGATAGGGGGCCCCTACTGATCCCTGGCTGCAGGGTTAACTCTTTGCTGCCTGTTTGGGTTGGGGGGCCATGCCACCCCAGGGAGAGCCTGCAGGCAGCTCAGGGCTTGCACGTGGCCTCTGGCAGTTACTCATGGGTACCCTCACCCCACCATTTGAGTTACTGGGCAGGAGTGGACTCGCGTGGTGCACAGGGGGCGTGGCCGGGAGCGAGGAGGCGTGGCCGGGAGCGAGGAGGCGTGGCCGGGAGCTAGGGGGCAGGGCTGGGGCCTGGCCGCTCTGCTAGTGACTCCGTTTCCCTTGCAGGTGCTGAACGTGCTCCTGGACCTGGCTGGCTCCCCCGCCTGGTGCCGCAGTCCCACGCTGCTCGGGGGTGTTCCTGCTCCGTCCAGCCAGCCCGGCTCTCTGTGGGCCTGCACGCAGTCAGGGCACAGCACCCTGGAGAGCTGGGTGCCTTTGCCCTAGTGCTGTGCCCTGCCCAGCTCCCCGCAGGCTGCCCTTGCAGAGAACGAGCCAGGGGACCAGCCAGGCCCCCTCCGCCCCAGCGCCTGCTCATCTGTCCTGCCCTGCCTGCAGCTGGACTCTACCCACTGCTCCGGGGGCCTGGCCTACCGAGCTGGGGGCAGGGGGGGACAGGGCTGGAGCCCTGTAACGGGGCCAGGCTGGAGACCAGCAGCACCCCGAGGCTGGCACCTGCTGCTGCGGAGGAAGCTGGGTCCCTCTCCACCCCCATCCCTGCCCGACCCCTTAGAAGCACCCAGATCCCGGCTTGCTGTGAATTCCCCAGCTAAATAAAGGGCTGCTGGTCCGAGCCGGGCTGTCTGGCGGGGCTTTGTGTGCAGGCTGCGTGGGCCCCCGGGCCGGGGCGCGAGAGGGGGACGCTGGGCGGGGGCTCCAGGCAGGGTTCCCCCGAGCTCCAGCCCCCCTCCTTGCTATTCCCACAGCCAAGGGCTCAGCCCCACCTCCCCCTCCACCACCGTGGGGCCTGGCCCCTGAGCCCAGCCAGGGCTGGATGTGTCCAGCCACAGGAAGGGGGCCGTGCTGAGCCGGCCTGCCCCCGCGTGGCCTGGGGTTGGGTTCTGGCTGCAGCTCTGGGGGCCCCCAGCACCGCCCAGGCCCCGGAACAGCTGAGCCGAGTGTGCTGGGGGCTCTCAGCCTCCCCTCAGCTTCCCCAGCCAGCCTGCCCCCTGCTGGCCACTGGGACGCGGCCGCCCGCGTTGCTTGCTGGGCTGTGCTCCCCGAGGGGGCTCGTGGGGGCCAGGCCTTATACCCAGCCAGGGCCGGCTCCTGGCGCTCTGGGCCCCACCCTGGCAGCACTGGAGAGGGGGGAGCAGCTCGGGGGGTCCCCTGCCCCAGCAGCATGGGGCTGTCAGCCCAGCCCAGTCCCTCTGCCGGGCTGGGGGGCTGCCTGCCCAGGTCCCTGGGAGCCAGCCCCTGCCTGTGGGGAGGCTGGGAACCCGCATGCCCCAGCAGGAGAGCGGAGCCGCCCGGCCCCACAGCCACAGGGCTTTCCCCATAGCGCCGCCCAGCCCCACAGCCACAGGGCTTTCCCCATAGCGCCGCCCAGCCCCACAGCCACAGGGCTTTCCCCATAGCGCCGCCCAGCCCCACAGCCGCAGGGCTTTCCCCATAGCGCCGCCCAGCCCCACAGCCACAGGGCTTTCCCCATAGCACCGCCCGGCCCCACAGCCACAGGGCTTTCCCCACAGCGCCGCCCAGCCCCACAGCCACAGGGCTTTCCCCATAGCACCGCCCGGCCCCACAGCCACAGGGCTTTCCCCATAGCGCCGCCCAGCCCCACAGCCACAGGGCTTTCCCCATAGCGCCGCCCAGCCCCACAGCCGCAGGGCTTTCCCCATAGCGCCGCCCAGCCCCACAGCCACAGGGCTTTCCCCATAGCACCGCCTGGCCCCACAGCCACAGGGCTTTCCCCACAGCGCCGCCCAGCCCCACAGCCACAGGGCTTTCCCCATAGCGCCGCCCAGCCCCACAGCCACAGGGCTTTCCCCATAGCACCGCCCGGCCCCACAGCCACAGGGCTTTCCCCACAGCGCCGCCCAGCCCCACAGCCACAGGGCTTTCCCCATAGCGCCGCCCAGCCCCACAGCCGCAGGGCTTTCCCCATAGCGCCGCCCAGCCCCACAGCCACAGGGTTTTCCCCATAGCGCCGCCCAGCCCCACAGCCACAGGGCTTTCCCCATAGCGCCGCCCGGCCCCACAGCCACAGGGCTTTCCCCATAGGCCCGGCCCAGCCCCACAGCCACAGGGTTTTCCCCATAGCACCGCCCAGCCCCACAGCCACAGGGCTTTCCCCATAGCGCCGCCCGGCCCCACAGCCACAGGGCTTTCCCCATAGCGCCGCCCAGCCCCACAGCCACAGGGCTTTCCCCATAGCGCCGCCCGGCCCCACAGCCACAGGGCTTTCCCCATAGGCCCGGCCCAGCCCCACAGCCGCAGGGCTTTCCCCATAGCGCCGCCCAGCCCCACAGCCGCAGGGCTTTCCCCATGGCGCGGCCTGCCAGCCCAGCCCCTGTGCCGTGTGTGCTGCCAGGCAGTGAGAACAAGGCTGCAATGAAGCAGCTGGGCAGGATGGAGCCAAAGGGCCAGTACCAGAGCCGGCACTTCCTGCCCTGCCTGCAGCTGAATGGGCTCTCTGTGTGCCGGGGGGAGGGGGCCCGAGTGCTCTGGGGGGGAGCCCTGCGAGAGTATGGGGGGAGGGTGCTTCATGAGCTCGATTCCCCTGCAGGGCCACGTGCCTGCATGTGTGTTCATATTCACACGCATGGGGGCTGCCTGGAGGGCTTTCCTGCAGGGAGAAGGATTTGCCCAGTTCCCCACTTCTGTTTTGGGGGCAAGGTGACGGCAGGCCCAGGAGGGCGATATTTGCCACACCTGGGGGGGTGACGGCATGTTGGGGAGCCCCCGACCCTGCACCCCCATCCACAGACAGATGTGACTCCCAACCGGCCGGTAGAGTAGAAGGTTTTATGGCTTCTCAGAGACACAGCGTAGGGGAGGGTCTGTGTTAACAGGAGCCAGGGCAGGGCCTTAGTCCTCTGGGGGGAGGGCTCATGGGCCCTGAACCCCTTTCTTGCTCCCAGTCTCCCCTCCTCTTTCTGCCCAGCTCAGACTAACTCAACTCCCCACCTGCCTCCCAGCTTGGGGACCATCCCTGGCTCTTCTCTTGTCTCTCCCTCTGGGAAGAGCCTTGTTATGGCCTCAGGCTGGGCGGAGGTGTCTGGGCCAACACACAAGGGGGTGTCAGCGGGAGTCTCACATCCCAGTGCAGCCGGGTGGGAACGCCGGGTTACGAAGTGGACAGCCCCCCACTAGGTCACGGGGGAAACTCCAGCCCCCCCCATCATGAGCAACATGAGTCACCTGCCCAGCCCCTCCCCCCTGTAGCGCCAGGCATCACTATAGCCCCCTGTGCTTGGGGACCTAAGTAAAGAATTACGGGTGGGGGGTAACAAACTGCTCGGTTAGGCCGAGTCTTGGGGAGCGTCCGCAGCCGGGAAGGGTCACTGGATCCTGCGTTCAGAGCTTCGGTTCCTAGCACAGAGCCTCCGAGGGGGAGCCGGATTGAAGACAAAAGGAGGAACCTGCAGGGCCCTTTTATACCCTGGGCCATGAGGAGGGGCTCCCCATGATGGGGGCTCTGTGTAACCAGGGCCGGCTCGAGCCATTCCCTCGCCCTGGGCAGCAGGCACGCGATGCATGCACGGCTCGGCCCCCGGGCACACGGCGCATGCGTGGCCCCGCCCCCCGGCGTGCTGCGCACTTTACAGCTGCAATCGGGCACGTGGCGCCTGATTGCAGCTCTAAGGGGCCGTCGCATGGCCAGTCACACGGCACCCCTTCAGCTGCCATCAGGTGCCCTCCATAGGTTGGCACCCTGGGCAGCTGCCTGGCAAGCCCCCCCCTTAATCCAGCCCTGTGTGTAACCCCCCCATCCCAGAGTGGCTATTCTCCAGGCCAGGCAGTGACTGCAGAATAGAGCCCAGCACTCCTGGCACCCAGTCCCCTGCTCTAACCACTAAACACTGCTGCCCGCCCAGAGCTGGGATCCCTGAGTCCAGCTGAGGAAGCAGGCCGGGGATGGACAATGCAGGCTGGAATGAAAGAGACTGGAGCAACATGGCAAGTGGGGAAAGGCAGGAAGTGCTCAGGAGGGGCAGTGGGAAGAGCTGGGGGTGCAGGGAATTTTGGGGAGGCTCTTGGGGGGAGAGGATCTCTGGCCCAGGCTGAGGTGGCCCCCAGAGTGCATGGAGCCCGGGGGGACCACGGCTGGACACAGGCCTGACCCTGCTCCCGTGCTGGACTCAGGGCTGACATTGTGCCCGTGTCCAGCTTGTAACCGGACAGGAGGCTCCGGGGCCAGCGATGAGCCTGGGCAGCCCTGCAGGGCCATGTCACCTGGCCTGGGCGCTGGCTCTGCTGCAGGGCCGGGAGGGGCTAGCCTGGGATGGCGTGGGCTGCATTCTGGAGGCGTGGCCCTGGGGATGGACGGGGCGTGGCTAGGCCATGGGGGCGTGGCCGGACCAAAGAGGGGGCGTGACTAGGCGTTAGGGGTGGGGCCGGACGCCGAAGACTAGCCGGGGACTAAGGGAAGGCCGGCGATGAGGGCGGAGCTTCCCGCCAAGCCCCGCACGCGATTGGCTGTCACGGACAATGGGCGTGTCTGGGGTGACGTTTGAGGAAGCGGCGGTGCTCGCTCCGGCCTTGCCCGGAAGACACTGTGCGGGCCGGACAGGTGAGCCCCGCCCCCGGGAGCGCGGGCCTCAGGGCGGGGGCTGGCGGGTGCCTGGGGGGCGGGGGCTGGCGGGCGGGGCTGGCGGGTGCCTGGGGGGCGGGGGCTGGCGGGGGCTGCGGGGTGCCTGGGGGGCGGGGGCTGGCGGGTGCCTGGGGGGCGGGGCTGGCGGGGGCTGCGGGGTGCCTGGGGGGCGGGGGCTGGCGGGTGCCTGGGGGGCGGGGCTGGCGGGGGCTGCGGGGTGCCTGGGGGGCGGGGCTGGCGGGTGCCTGGGGGGCGGGGCTGGCGGGGGCTGCGGGGTGCCTGGGGGGCGGGGCTGGCATGTTGGGCGCCGCAGGTTCGTTACTTGAGCCGAGCCCCGTGGGGAAGGTGAGCCGATGTGGGTCTCGTCTCGTCTGCAGCCCGTGGGGCAGACCTGGCCCCGGAGCTCCCCGTCCAGCCCTTGGCCGCAGCCGCGATGCCACGGGACTTGGGCAGCTGGTTTTACCGGGGCAGTTTGCCGGCGGGGGAGGCTTGTGGCGGCCCTGGGCTCTGGCGGCGGGGAGGGGCTGCGAGGAGCCTGTTGCACGGGCTCTGTGGGGCAGAAGCGGGGGTCTGGCGGGCTCTGCGGCCTACCTGCCCCACAGCCTCCCATGTTCCCCCAGGTCCTGAGGGCCCCCGCAGGGCAGCGCGTCCCCTCACCTGGGGCCTGCGGGAGGGGGTCTGACTCCCGTGTGCAGCATGCAGGGGCCGGAGCGTGAGGCTGGGGGGCAGGGGCCAGAAGGGGGCCCTGCCCCGCCCGAGGCCCAGGTGGAGCTGCCAGCTCCCCCCAAGTCCCCGGCCTTCGACCTCTTCAACCTGGTGGTGTCCTCCAAGCGGCTGGAGATCTACCTGGAGCCCCTGCAGGACGCCTGGGAGGGGATCCGCTTCCTGCTGCGGTAGGTGCTGCTCCGGGGGAGGGGCGAGGCACCAGCCTAGTGGCAGCCCCTAACCTGGCTCTACCCTGCAGGTGGCAGATGCCTCTGTGCTCACTGCTCACCTGCCTGGCCCTCAACTTCCTGCTGCTCACCCTGACGGAAGGTGAGGGGCTGTGGGGTGGGGGGCAGTGCCCATTGGGCAGGGTGACCGTGGGGGGGAAGGCCTATTGGGCACGGTGACCGTGTGTGGGGGGGGCAGGGGCTGTGGGGGTCGGGGCGCATTGGGCAGGGTGAGGGGGGGCAGGGACTGTGGGGGTCGGGGCGCATTGGGCAGGGTGAGGGGGGGCAGGGGCTGTGGGGGTCGGGGCGCATTGGGCAGGGTGAGGGGGGGCAGGGGCTGTGGGGGTCAGGGCGCATTGGGCAGGGTGAGGGGGGGCAGGGGCTGTGGGGGTCAGGGCGCATTGGGCAGGGTGAGGGGGGGCAGGGGCTGTGGGGGTCGGGGAGCATTGGGCAGGGTGAGGGGGGGCAGGGGCTGTGGGGGTCAGGGCGCATTGGGCAGGGTGAGGGGGGGCAGGGGCTGTGGGGGTCAGGGCGCATTGGGCAGGGTGAGGGGGGCAGGGGCTGTGGGGGTCGGGGCGCATTGGGCAGGGTGAGGGGGCAGGGACTGTGGGGGTCAGGGCGCATTGGGCAGGGTGAGGGGGGCAGGGGCTGTGGGGGTCAGGGCGCATTGGGCAGGGTGAGGGGGGCAGGGGCTGTGGGGGTCAGGGCGCATTGGGCAGGGTGAGGGGGGCAGGGGCTGTGGGGGTCGGGGCGCATTGGGCAGGGTGAGGGGGGCAGGGGCTGTGGGGGTCAGGGCGCATTGGGCAGGGTGAGGGGGGCAGGGACTGTGGGGGTCGGGGCGCATTGGGCAGGGTGAGGGGGGCAGGGACTGTGGGGGTCGGGGCCCTTTGTGCAGGGTGGCAGGGCAGGTGACTTGCTGGGCAGGAGGCAGCTGGGGTGGGGGCCATGGGCGCAGGGCTAGAACTCTCCTGTTCTGGAGCCCAGCCTAGCCCATGGTGGTTCTGCTGGCCAGGGGGCCTGATCCGGCCTGGCTCTTGCAGCTGCCTGGTTCGTGCTGGGTGCCCTGCTGGTGCTGGTGCCGGCCCTGCTGGGCTACCTGGGGGAGGCGTGCCGGGCCTGCCCGCCGGCGCCGGAGCTGCTGCGCCGGAGCTACCACAGCGTGCGGCGTGAGGACCTGCGGCAGGTGCGGCTGGCGCGCCATGAAGCCCTGGCCGAGGTGAAGAGATTGTAAGTGCTGGACCTGCCTAGCGCCCCACAGGGGTGCCCCTCGACCCAGTGGGATGGGCTCACGGGGGGGGGGGGGAGGGCAGGACCCAGGCCTGTGGAGCGGGGGTGGGGAACTGCAGCATGGCCTGACTGCTCCATAACTGCGCACTGGGGGCAGGCTCCGTTCTCGGGCTGAATCCCTAGCTATGACCTGCCCCTTGGCTGCTTCCCTGCTGCCCCAGCATCTGCTGAGCCCGGCCTGGGCTGGGTGTCTGACTGAGCTGGCCCCAGATGTCCCGCCAGTTGCCCTGGTGTGGCTGGGGGAGGCAGGGCTGGGCTCAGTTCCTGGCTGATGCGGGTGGTATGTGTCCCTTGGGGGGGGGGGGGTCCATAACTGAGGGGCTGGTCTGTGCCCAGGGTGGGCACCCCTGATGCTCCTATTCCTTCTCCAGCCTGATGCAGCTGGAGGGCGTGCTGGGCCGGGCGTGCAGCGCCTGCGAGGGGGTGTACCGCGTGCTGCACTGGGAGAACCCCGCTCTGTCCTCCCAGTAAGTCTGCCCCTGGCCCGGGGGGGCTCCCCAGGGGCTGGGCGCTGGGCAGGCAGCTCTGGGGGTGTGTGGCCTGTGGAAGAGTGCCAGTGTGCAGTGCAAGTCCGTGGACTGGACCCCGGAGGGCGGCGGGGGCACAAACCAGTCGGGTTGCAGGGGGGCTGTGCACTGGGCGGAGGGAGTGGGGGGGGGGCTCTGCCCTGGATGGGACAAGTGGGGGTGCACTGGGGAGGGGTATCCAAGTTGCTCCCACTGTTCTGAGCTCTGGTCCCTCCTTGCCCAGGTTCTATGGGGCGCTGCTGGGCTCCCTCTGTGTCCTGTACCTGCTGCCCCTGTGCTGGGTGCTGGCCCTGATCAACAGTGCCCTCTTTCTGGGGAACGCCCACTTCTGCCGTGGTGAGTCCCCACCGCGGGCTCCGTACACAGCGGGGGGGGGGGGGGGGTTGCCAGGGGCCATGCCCCTGGCCTGTGCCGGATACATGGCTGCCCCCAGCAGCCCCCCTGCCATGGGCCCTTCTCTCCCTCTGGCCCTGGGTTGGGGTGGCCTGGGGGCTGCCGCACCCCAATGTGACCCGCCTGACACCCTCTATCCCCAGTGCTGCTGGAGATGCAGGCTGCCGTGCAGCAGCACCTAGGCACGCAGCCCCTGGCCAGCACCCCAGAGCTGACGGAGCCCGAGGCAGAAGGGGGGGGCACCCTGGCGGATTGGACCCCCACACCCACCAGCACCGAGGTGAGCCGGGGGAGCATGAAGGGATCTGCTGGTTGGGCTGGGACCCTGGGGGACCCGCCTCTCCCTGTGCCCCATTCAGGGTGGGGGGCTGGGGCAGACCCTGCTCCTGGGCTCTGGGCTGCTCGCTGCACCCCGCTGACCCGCGCACCCCTGGTGCAGGCTCCCTTCTGGGCCATGCCGCTCCCTGGGGCTGCTGGCGTCTCGCCCCGGCTCTGGAGGCGCAGTGACATGGGCGTGTCCCCCGCAGGACCTCACGCCTGGCAGCGTGGAGGAGGCGGAGGAGGCGGAGCCGGACGAGGAGTTTAAAGATGCTATCGAGGTGCGTCCACAGAGGCGCGGGGGGTCCCGCCCCTGAACTGAGCCACCACTGGAGGGCGCTGGGGAGTGCGAGCGGGGCGGGGAATGGGAGGGGCCGTGCGGGGAGTCCTGCCCCAGGCCCTGGCGTGTTGGGGAGAGGCTGGGGTCCGGGCTGTGCCTGGGCGAGGGGCCCTGCTGCTTCTGTCCCATGGCTACCGCCTCTCCTCTCTTCTCTCCACGCGGCGGGAGGAGACCCAGCTGGCCATGGTGAGTACCGGGGTGGGGGGCGGCCTGTGGGCCGGCAGCAGAGCCCCCGCCAGCTCCTGCCCCGCAGCCTCCAAGTGGCTTGGCCGGGGGCTGCTCTGCCCTCCGGGGCCCAAGCCGCAGCCCCTGGCTGAGCCCCGCTCTTGGCAGGAGGACGACGAGGTCTCCCAGTGCTCGGCCGACTCCGACCTCCCGGAGGGCGGCGCCATGAGCAAGAACGAGGTGATCCGCAGCAAGGTGTCCCGGCTGACCGAGCGGCTGCGCAAGCGCTACCCCAGCAACAACTTCGGTAGGCGGGGCCTGGGCACCAGCTGTGAGCAGGGAGGGGCCCCCACAGCCCCCCTGCCAGCCCCTGGGATGGGCTCCTGCCCGCTGGGTGGCATCCTATGGCTCTCCCAGGCAGCCGCAGGGCCCAGGCCTTCCTGGGGCACCTCGCTGGCAGCCCTGGCCAGGCTGAGGGCGAAGTGGGGAAGCCTGTCTCTGCGCTGAGGCTGCCTAGCCTTGTGTGCCAGGCGGGGGTGCCTTGGGCAGGGGCATGGCCCTGGACAGCCGGGACGAGCCAGGCTGAGCTCCCCCTCCCTGACAGGTGTCTGGGGCAGATCTGCCGCAGGCGGTGCCCAGCCTGACTCCGCGCTCCCTCTCCTCTAGGGAGCTGCACGGGCTGCACCGCTACCTTCTCCGTGCTCAAGAAGAGGGTGAGTCCTGCCTGCTGTCCTCAGGGCGGGGGGGCCAGGCCGTGTGACCCCCCCTCCCCGGCCTCTTCGTTGTCGTGTGCCGCAGTCAGTGGTCCCGCCCAGGGCTGTGCCCGCATGGGTTGACTCCTGGAACGTGCCAGCAGGCTGCCCGGGTCTCACGGGCCTTGCTCTCTGGGCACTGCCCCAGCGTCCTTTGCAGGGCCCTGCCCCTCCCCTCAGATCTGGGTTCAGCTGCATGCCAGGCCGTGCGGCAGCTCCGCGGGGCAAAGCCATACCCCCGCCGACCCAGGCTGGCTGCCCTTGGCTGGAGTGTCTGCGCTGCCAGTCAGATGCCGCCCTATTTCGAGTGCAGACGTGGTCTCGTTGCGACTCCTCAGCTGCCCTGCAGCCTCCATGGTCTGGCCTGTGCTGTGCCAGGCTGGGAGCGGGTGCCCGCTGGGCCGCGAGCACCTTGCCCTAGGGATGGCAGCGTTTGAGGTGCTCAGAGCCCGTGGGCAGAGCCCTGTGCGGATGCACAATTGTGTGTCTGCAGCCGTGGAAACGAGCCATGGTAATCCAGGGATTGGCAGGGCTCCACCTGGGACCTGGGTTGGCAGACTGGCCAGTGGGGCTGGGGCCAGCCCACCTCCCTCATCCTTGCGCTGTCTGCTGTCGTCAGGTCCCTGGGTCTCAGCCCCTGCCCAGGGGCCGATCTCCAGCCAACCCTGCCTGGAGCAGGGCCCTGCTGCCGCGACACTCATGGTATGTCTGGCGTCTCTCCCCAGCGGAGCTGCAGTAACTGCGGAAACAGCTTCTGCTCCCGGTGCTGCTCCTACAAGGTCCCCAAATCCTTCATGGGAGCCACAGGTGAGTGGGGCTGGAGGTGAGGCAGGAACTGGCAGGGGTGCCTGGCTATTCTTGCCCCAGCCTTATCCAGCAGGGGGTGCTGTGGGGAGGGGTAGGAGGTTGGGGTGGGGGGTGCCTGGCTACTCCAGCCCCAGCCTCGCCCAGCAGGGGGTGCTATGGGGAGGGGTAGGAGGTTGGGGTGGGGGGTGCCTGGCTACTCCAGCCCCAGCCTCGCCCAGCAGGGGGTGCTGTGGGGAGGGGTAGGAGGTTGGGGTGGGGGGTGCCCGGCTACTCCAGCCCCAGCCTCGCCCAGCGGGGGGTGCTGTGGGGAGGGACAGGAGCCCTGGCTGTGGGGGGTGCCTGGCTACTCCAGCCCCAGCCTCGCCCAGCAAGGGGTGCTG
This sequence comes from Pelodiscus sinensis, assembly GCF_049634645.1. Lineage (NCBI taxonomy): Eukaryota > Metazoa > Chordata > Testudines > Trionychidae > Pelodiscus > Pelodiscus sinensis. The sequence continues at coordinate 27,582 of NW_027465906.1, forward strand.
TGGGGGGTGCCTGGCTACTCCAGCCCCAGCCTCGCCCAGCAAGGGGTGCTGTGGGGAGTGCCCGGCTACTCCAGCCCCAGCCTCGCCCAGCAAGGGGTGCTGTGGGGAGTGCCCGGCTACTCCAGCCCCAGCCTCGCCCAGCGGGGGGTGCTGTGGGGAGGGACAGGAGCCCTGGCTGTGGGGGGTGCCTGGCTACTCCAGCCCCAGCCTCGCCCAGCGGGGGGTGCTGTGGGGAGGGACAGGAGCCCTGGCTGTGGGGGGTGCCTGGCTACTCCAGCCTCGCCCAGCAGGGGGTGCTGTGGGGAGGGGTAGGAGGTTGGGGCGGGGGGTGCCCGGCTACTCCAGCCTGCTTTGTCCAGACAGTGGGGCAGCAGCAGGGCTCTGGGAAACGTGCTGGGGCTGTTGCTGGCTCCCTTCCCTTTGTAGCGCGGGGGGCTCTGTTGGTGATGGCAGGGTCTGGGGGGCAGTGATGGGGAGGAGGGGGCTGGTCTCTGATGGCTCCTTTCTCTGCAGCCCCGGACGCGCAGAGGGAGATGGTGTTCGTTTGTGCGCTGTGTAACCAGGCGCTCGTCAAGTGAGCAGAGGCGACCCCCCCCCACTGGGGGTGTATCTGGTGCCTGCCCAGCCTGGCTGCTCAGGGCAGGAGAGCTCCAGTGTCCTGCCTGGCTGGGACCCCCCCTTCCCTGCCCAGCCCCTGGGCTGAGGTGGCTGTAGGGTCCTGGCCAGCCTGGGGGGAGGGGGGAGAAGTTAACCCCTTGCTGCCTGGGGCTGAAGCCAGGTACCCCTAGGAGACAGGGCAGTGCCCCAGGAGCCCAGGCAGCTCATGGTGACTGCCAGGGACTGGCAAAGCCACACGGTTAACCATATGGAAATTAGCCTGTGCTAGCTGTGTCCTCCTTGGCTCACTCCTGTGCTCTGAGCTGACACCGCCTGCCCCGGGCGTGGAATAGGCAGGGGCCACAGAACTGGGCTGGGCATGGCGGAGTGTGGGGGCTGCTGGAACAGGCCCCTTGACTGTAGCCCCTTTCCTGGGGGCTGCCTGCTTGGCATAGGGTGGCTCCCAGTTGGCTTCCCCTGCCCCCACAACTGCGTGGGGGACTCCCTGGGGGCAGGGGCTGCTGAGTGGGGTGGGGATTGGTAGCGTATCTAGGGCAGCAGGGCCCTGCCCGTCCCCGTCCCCGTGCACGGCAATTCTGCCGAGATGTAGCGCTGCTGGAGAGGACCAATAAAAGTCTCTGGCAGCTGGCTCCTGTGCCCCTGTGTGCGATTGCTGAGGGGCCCCCAGGCTGCACCATGCCCTGCGGGGGCACCTGGTGCCTGTTCTGGGGGTGCCCTGCCCCCCAATCCGTGGTCAGCCAGCAAGTAGAGCAGGTTTATTGGGTGAGCAGAACGCCATGTAGCACAGAGTTGTCAGGGGAGCCGGGAGCTGTCAGCACCGTCCCACTGGGGGAGAAGGGGCCCTGTTCTCCCCCCTCCCACAGACTAACCCGCCCCCTAGGCTGCAGCCTGGAGTCACTCCCACCTCCTCCTTTGTTCCCCTTCCCAGGCTGGGGGTTGCTGCTGTCGCCTGGCCCTCAGCCTGCCATTCTTCCCGGAATGATCGTGCCCATCCTTCCCCTCCTTGCCCACCGTGTTGCAGTGCCCAGGGAAACTGAGGCACATACGCACAGTTATTACAGGACAGTAGGATGACAGATGACGTGCAGCCACAGGCAAGGGGGTTCCTGCTACTTCACAGCAGGGGTGGAGGGATGGGCTGGGGGAGCCAGGCTCCAACAGCTGTGGGGCTGCTCCAGGGAGACTAGTACCCAGGCCCTGCCCCTCCTGCTTGGCTGTATGAAGTGTTGGCCCCGTGCTGGGAGCAGCAGGCTCTGTGCCAAGTGTGCCCTGGCTTGGATCCAGTGTGAGCCACTTTCCATAGCTCAGCAGGACCCAGGGAAACCCTCTGCTCCCTGCCTCAGTTTCCCCAGCTGTCACTGGGCTGCTGCTGCCCTGAGTGACAGGCTGAGCGTGCTGTGCAGCTGAGAGTTGGGGCTGCACTGGCAGGGGTCCTAGGTTTGTGGTTTACCCCCAGCCATGCCCACGTTCTCGCAGCTCCTTGGGCACAGGAGACAGCCTTGCCCCTTTGAACCCCTAGCCTGTGCCTTGCCCAGGCCTGGGAGCAGCAGCAGTTGGGGCTCATCTCCTGGCCATGCAGGGTGGCTGGTGCCTGCTCTGCCCCACTTGCAGTGGCCGCTGTCTTCCCCGACTGCCCACAGTGAGGGACCCAGGCCTCTCCCTGCTGCTCACAGGTGGGGTACTGCGAGAGCCCTGTCCCCCAGCCACGTCCCCTCTAATCTGCTGTGGGCACTGGACACTTTGCTAGTTATTGGACTCTCTATAACCTGGTGCCCCAGCTGCCAGGGAGCCCTGCCCTCACCTGGTTAGCCAGGCACTACAGAGGGGAAACCGAGGCACACACTTCCTACAGAGGGGAAACTGAGGCACACACTTCCTACAAAATGGAAACTCCCACGTTGCCTCTGCCCAACCTGGTGCATTAATTTACCTTGTTCTGTGCCCTGCTGCCCCCAGCCAAACTGGCCCCAGCCTCACATGGGGGGCTGTAGCCCAGTCTCCAGGTAACCAAGCCTCTGATGGGTGGGGGTGGAGAGAGGGCATCTGGCTTCAGCAAGTAGGGGGAGGGTTGTGTCCCTTATGCCCGGGGCCCTGCCTTAGCTGTGTTCCCTCCCCTTACCCCTGGGCCTTTCCCATGTGCCCAGAGAGCACCAGCTCCCCATGGATCCTCACCCCTGGGGCTGGGTGCTGTGGGGTAGGCCCCACACCCGGCTGCACTGCTGCTCCCACAGGGCACCTGCTGGGTGCAGCAAAGGGGCATAGGGGTCCCTGCTGCAGGAGCAGCAGCCCGGGGACCTGAGCAGGCCTTGGCCCATGGCCTCAGCTCTCCTGGGGGCAGGCAGCCCCACCCCAAGCGGGGGGGCAGCCCTGCTGGGCAAGGGTCCTGCCCACACTCCTCAGTGATCCTCCCCCAGGCCCTGCCGGGCCAGGCCCTCCTGCGTGCTGTGCCACGTGGTCCATCCAGCCCAGGGCCCTGCCTGCCCACGGGGGCCAAGGCCAGGTGCCCCAGAAGGAGTGACCAGAACTGGGAGCCATTGGGTGATCCCTCCCCTTCACCCATTCCCAGCCCTGGCACACAGCCAGGCTGGGGAGGGCAGTTGCCCCTAGCCTCTAACAACTATTCACAGACCCTCCCCCAGGACTGTGTCCTGTTCCAGTCTGGCCTTCACAGCGTCCTGCGGCAGGGCGTCCCGCCGGTCCGCTCGCTGCCTGGTGTCCTATTTCACTGCAGCTCTGGCTGGCCGGGCCTTGTGCCGCCAATGACCCTGGGAACGCGTGCAGCGCCCCCTGCTGGGGCCCGACGGGCCCAGGGTGATGGGGGAGGGGACCAGGGCTCTGGGCAGCAATGGGGAGGGGCTGGGGAGGGGCGGGGGCCGAGCCCCAAGCAGGGCGATCCGGGCCAGCCCTGGGGAGCTGTTCGCCAGACGGCCGAGGAACGGGAAGTGGGGGTTGACCGCTCCCCACTCCTCCCTATTGCCCGGGCCCGCCCCACGGCGCAGCCTGCCCCCGCCGGGCACCGGGTTACGTGCTCCACGCGACGGGGGGCAGGGACCTGGAGCTACTGGCACCCGGTGCCCGACCAGCTGTAACTGGCGGGCTGGGGACGGCGCTGGGCAAACAGGTGGCCTGAGACGGGGGTGGGGCAACATGGAGCGTCCTTCAATGCCGCCTGCTCCTGTGTGTGGGGGGGGGCTGGTGGCCCTGCAGGCAGGTGGGGGCTCTGGGGGGCGCCGGCAAGGAGAGGGGGGGCGGGCAGGTGGGTTCTGGGGGCCGGCAGGCAGTGAGGACCTGGGGGGGCGGGCTCTGGGGGCGGGCAGGCAGCGAGGACCGGGGGGGGGGCGGGCAGGCGGGGGGGGCTCTGGGGGCGGGCCGGCAGCGAGGACCGGGGGGCGGGCAGGCAGGCGGGGGGGGCTCTGGGGGCGGGCCGGCAGCGAGGACCGGGGGGGGGCTCTGGGGGCGGGCCGGCAGCGAGGACCGGGGGGGCTCTGGGGGCGGGCCGGCAGCGAGGACCGGGGGGGGGGCCGGCAGCGAGGACCGGGGGGGCTCTGGGGGCGGGCCGGCAGCGAGGACCGGGGGGGGGCTCTGGGGGCGGGCCGGCAGCGAGGACCGGGGGGCGGGCAGGCAGGCGGGGGGGGCTCTGGGGGCGGGCCGGCAGCGAGGACCGGGGGGGCGGGCAGGCGGGGGGGGCTCTGGGGGCGGGCCGGCAGCGAGGACCGGGGGGGCTCTGGGGGCGGGCCGGCAGCGAGGACCGGGGGGGCTCTGGGGGCGGGCCGGCAGCGAGGACCGGGGGGGCGGGCAGGCGGGGGGAGCTCTGGGGGCGGGCCGGCAGCGAGGACCGGGGGGGCGGGCAGGCGGGGGGGGGCTCTGGGGGCGGGCCGGCAGCGAGGACCGGGGGGGCGGGCAGGCGGGGGGGGGCTCTGGGGGCGGGCCGGCAGCGAGGACCGGGTCTCCCCTAGCGCTGCTCGGGCCCGGGGAGCTGGGGCCAGCGCGGGGGGCAGGGGTAGGAGAACATGAACTTGAGGGCGAAGCGCATCTCGCGGTTGCCCCGCTCCCAGCGGTACAGGGCGCCCAGCAGCAGCCGCCCGCCCGCCTTGCGGCCCAGCACCAGGAAGGGGCGGCGCAGGTCGGCGAGCTGCGGGCAGGGGCAGGCGGCCGCGTTGCGCATGTGCAGCACCAGGCGGCGGGTGTCGGGGCGCTGCAGGGGACCCCGCTTCAGCAGCTTCTTCTTCGGGGCGGCCGCCAGGCGGCGCTCGCCGCCCTCCGCCTGCAGCTCCCGGAGCCGCGTCTTCAGCACTGCGGGGAGCGGGGCCGGTGGGAGCTGCGTCCGGCCGGGCCAGTGCCCCCCCCTGCAGCCCCCAGGCTCCCCACCCCCAGACCTCCCCGGGGAGCCCCGCCCCCTGCACCCCCAGACCTCCCCGGGGAGCCCCGCCCCCTGCACCCCCAGACCTCCCCGGGGAGCCCCGCCCCCTGCAGCCCCCAGGCTCCCCACCCCCAGACCTCCCCAGGGAGCCCCGCCCCCTGCACCTCCAGACTTCCCCGGGGAGCCCCGCCCCCTGCAGCCCCCCAGCCCCCCCACCCCCAGACCTCCCCGGGGAGCCCCGCCCCCTGCACCCGAGCCCCGCCCCCTGTAGCCCCCGGGCAGCCCCGCCCCCTGCACCTCCAGACTTCCTCGGGGAGCCCTGCACCCCAGGTCCCGCCCCCTGTAGCCCGCTGCCCCACCCGCTGCACCTCCAGACTTCCCCGGGGAGCTCCGCCCCCTGCAGCCCCCAGGCCCCCTGGGCAGCCCTGCTCCCTGCACCCCCAGACCTCCCCGGGGAGCCCTGCACCCCAGGCCCCGCCCCCTGTAGCCCGCAGCCCCCGGGCAGCCCTGCCCCCTGAACCCCAGGCCCTGCCCCCTGTAGCCCCCAGTCCCCTGGGCAGCCCCGCCCCCTGTAGTCACCAGGTAGCCCTGCACCCCAGGCCCCACCCCCTGTAGCCCCTGGGAAGCCCCACCCCCTGCACCTCCAGAGCCCCCCCGGGAGTCCAGCCCTCTGCACCCCTAAACCCCCCTTCCCTGAGCCTGCCCCACCCCCTGCACCCACAGATCTCCCCCGCAGGCCGGCCCCGCCTCCTGCAGCCCTCCACCTTCCTGGCCTGGAACCAACCCCCTGGCCCAGCCCTAACCCTTCCCCATGCTGCTGGGAATCCTCAGCCCAGCCCCACAGCAGACTCCACCACCCTGACACATAGTCCCTCCGACCCAGCCCCCCAGGCAGCCTCTGGCCCAGTGCCCCAGCTCCAGCTCCCCTGGACCAGCCTGGCCCCCCAGGACTCCTGCCTAGCCACAATGCCCCCCAGCCCAGCTCCCTGAGCAGCCCCCTTGCCCTGGCCCCTCTCCCCCAGCCCCCTGCGGGTCAACCCCAGCCCTTGGGCAGCCCCTGGCCTGGCCACATGCAGCCCCTGGCTCAGCTCCCCCAGCAGACCCCAGACCACCCCAACCTCCCTGACCTGGCCACCAGGCAGCCCCCAGGCCAGCCCTGGGAGCTAGACCTGGGGCCTGCAGCTCCCTCAGCAAGCAGGCTTCTGCCCAGCACCGTGCACAGCCCCTGCCATGGCCCCAATCTCAGCTGGGCCAGAGGGAGGGGCCCCCATGCCCCAGGCCAATCCATAGGAGGGGAACCCCCTTCCCACTCACCGAAATCGCTAGCACACATCTGCTCCATCATTCCCTCCGCTTTCTGCTCCGTCTCGCACTGCGGGCAGACCCTGGACGCTGTGGGGATGCGGGGGAGGTGAGCAGCTGCCTGGCGCAGCCCCTTCCCTTCCCTGCCTGGCTGCATCCCACCCTGGGCCCGGCTGCCGGTGACCCCCCTGGGCAGGGCATGGGGAGTCAGGAGGAGGATGCTGCCAACGGGGGGACGGTTCGCCCCTCGTCAAAGAAAGGGAGAGATGCACAGCGATTGCTCCCGCCCAGCAAGAAACCCTGAAGCCACAGAGAGCTGGAGACCCAGGCCAGAGCCAAAACCCGCTCGCCTGGAGGCATTTTACCTGGCGAGGGGCGGGGACTGTGCTGCAGCATTTCTCCTGGGGCATTCGAACTAGGCGCGTGTTTGAGTCTGGCTTAGTAACTTCCTTGGCTGTTTTAGAATCAGAGAACTAGGACTGGAAGGGACCTCGAGAGGCATCGAGTCCAGTCCCCTGCCCCCGTAGCAGGACCAAATACTGTCTAGACCATCCCTGACAGACATTTATCTAACCTGCTCTGAAATATCCCCAGAGATGGGGATTCCACAACCTCCCTGGGCAATTTATCCCAGTGTCTGACCACCCTGACAGGCAGGAACTTTTTCCTAATGTCCAACCTAAACCTCCCTTGCTGCAGTTGAAGCCCCTTGCTTGTTCTATCCTCAGAGGCCAAGATGAACAAGTTTTCTCCCTCCTCCTTATGACACCCTTTTAGATACCTGAAAACGGCTATCACGTCCCCCCTCAATCTTCTCTTTTCTAAACGAAACAAGCCCAATTCTTTCAGCCTTCCCTCATAGGTCATATTCTCTAGACCTTTAGTCATTCTTGTTGCTCTTCTCTGGACCTTCTCCAATTTCTCCACATCTTTCTTGAAATGTGGTGCCCAGAACTGGACACAATACTCCAATTGAGGCCTAACCAGCGCAGAGCAGAGCGGAAGAATGACTCCTCGTGTCTTGCTCACAACACACCTGTTAATGCATCCCAGAATCATGTTTGCTTTGTTTGCAACAGCATCACACTGACTCATATTCAGCCTGTGGTCCACTATGACCCCTAGATCCCTTTCTGCCGTCCTCCTTCCCAGACCGTCGCTTCCCATTCTGTGTGTGTGAAACTGATTGTTCCTTCCTAAGTGGAGCACTTGGCATTTGTCTTAAATAGGATGAAGTTTAATAATCTCAGACCATTTCTCCAATTTGTCCAGGTCGTTTTGAGTTATGACCCATCCTCCAGAGCAGTCGCAACCCCTCCCAGCTGGGTATCATCTGCAAACTTAACAAGCGTACTTTCTATACCAATATCTAAATTGTTGATGAAGATATTGAACAGAGCCAGTCCCAAAACAGACCCCGGCTTTTTTTTTTTGGATTTTCTCTTGCAATCACTCTGATGCTACTTTCTGAAATTAACAACACCACTTGGTTGTTATCAAGCCCAGTGTAATTTTTGTTACCTGGGGGAGGGGAGAGCCACAACTGTGCATCCCTCTCTCATTGATCCAGAGGGTGAACTTACGAGCTTTCTCTGTGGAAAACTTTTACACGGGGTGTGACACACTCTTGTCGTCCTGTGTTCACTCTGTTGCTACATTCGCTGGTTGCTTTGTTGTGTGTGCAATTCCGACTGTCCTAGGCTGCTCTGCAGTGTGAGTAGGAGTGTGCGTGCCTCAGTTTCCCCGAGCACTGTATGCATGAGGAGGGGGAGGCCGGGCAGGACTCACTGGGGAAGTATGTTCAGTCTCTCACAGCCTGAGGACCCGGTGACAGCAGGCAGCACCTGGGGCCTGAGAGCAGGACAAAACAGGAGGCGGGCGGCCGGGGGGCTGCGGGCAGTGGCTGGGAGCGGGAGTTAGTTTTCGGCTGGCTGGGGGAGAGGGGAGCTTAGGTGGCCTGCAGGACCGGGGCGAGGACCCAGGGCTGGGGCTCTGGGCCCCCCTTTCCTGGAATAGATTGTACTGACGGCTCCCGGTGCCTGTAACAAGAAGTCTGAGCTACACCCTGTCCCTGGGAGCCAATAACCCTTCTCTTCTACCTGCCGCCAGAGAGTCCCCTCTGGCTGCGGATGGGGGCGCAGGGCCCGGGGACCCCCCGCAACCCGTGACACAGAGTGAGATGGATTTATTGGGGGTTTAGTCCCTTGTGGGGGTTGGTTTCCTGGGTGCTGCCAGGGGCCTCAGGCTCTCCCAGAGCTGAGTGGGTTCGGTGTCTGTGTTGCTCTGCCAGGGGGTGGTTACCCCAACTCTGTACCCTGGCTAGGGGAGACCAGAGTCCTGGCCCAGCAAGGCAGGGTGGTGGGAAGCCACAGGGGCAGGACGGCGGGCTCAGTGGCTTGAAAGCACACCCAGTGATGACCCCAGGGGGTCTGCTGTGATCCAGCCTGTCACAGGATGACTTGGCCAACCCCCTTCTACTTGTCATGGGGGGGCCTGGCTGCTCCCTGTTTCCTGTCGGGGTCCTGCCTGCCTGTTGGGGGCCCTGGCTGCCCCTCATTACCCATCGGGGGCCCTGCTTCTCCCTGTCAGCCGGTGGTGGCCCTGGTCCTCCTCCGCTACCCAGCAGCAGGGGCCCTGCCTGCCCCCCTGTAACCCGGCAGGGGCCCTGCCTGCCCCCCTGTAACCCGGCAGGGGCCCTGGCTGCCCCCCCGTAACCCGGCAGGGGCCCTGCCTGCCCCCCTGTAACCCGGCAGGGGCCCTGCCTGCCCCCCTGTAACCTGGCAGGGGCCCTGCCTGCCCCCCCGTAACCCGGCAGGGGCCCTGCCTGCCCCCCTGTAACCCGGCAGGGGCCCTGGATGCCCCCCTGTAACCCGGCAGGGGCCCTGCCTGCCCCCTGTAACCCGGCAGGGGCCCTGCCTGCCCCCCTGTAACCCGGCAGGGGCCCTGCCTGCCCCCCGTAGCCCAGCAGGGGCCCTGGCTGCCCCCCTGTAACCCGGCAGGGGCCCTGCCTGCCCCCCTGTAACCCGGCAGGGGCCCTGCCTGCCCCCCGTAGCCCAGCAGGGGCCCTGGCTGCCCCCCTGTAACCCGGCAGGGGCCCTGGCTGCCCCCCGTAGCCCGGCAGGGGCCCTGGCTGCCCCCCTGTAACCCGGCAGGGGCCCTGGCTGCCCCCCCGTAACCCGGCAGGGGCCCTGGCTGCCCCCCTGTAACCCGGCAGGGGCCCTGGCTGCCCCCCTGTAACCCGGCAGGGGCCCTGCCTGCCCCCCTGTAACCCGGCAGGGGCCCTGGCTGCCCCCCTGTAACCCGGCAGGGGCCCTGCCTGCCCCCCTGTAACCCGGCAGGGGCCCTGGCTGCCCCCGTAGCCCGGCAGGGGCCCTGCCTGCCCCCCTGTAACCCGGCAGGGGCCCTGGCTGCCCCCCTGTAACCCGGCAGGGGCCCTGGCTGCCCCCCTGTAACCCGGCAGGGGCCCTGCCTGCCCCCCGTTACCCGGCAGGGGCCCTGCCTGCCCCCCTGTAACCCGGCAGGGGCCCTGCCTGCCCCCCTGTAACCCGGCAGGGGCCCTGCCTGCCCCCCGTAGCCCAGCAGGGGCCCTGGCTGCCCCCCTGTAACCCGGCAGGGGCCCTGGCTGCCCCCCGTAGCCCGGCAGGGGCCCTGGCTGCCCCCCTGTAACCCGGCAGGGGCCCTGGCTGCCCCCCCGTAACCCGGCAGGGGCCCTGGCTGCCCCCCTGTAACCCGGCAGGGGCCCTGGCTGCCCCCCTGTAACCCGGCAGGGGCCCTGCCTGCCCCCCTGTAACCCGGCAGGGGCCCTGGCTGCCCCCCTGTAACCCGGCAGGGGCCCTGCCTGCCCCCCTGTAACCCGGCAGGGGCCCTGGCTGCCCCCGTAGCCCGGCAGGGGCCCTGCCTGCCCCCCTGTAACCCGGCAGGGGCCCTGGCTGCCCCCCTGTAACCCGGCAGGGGCCCTGGCTGCCCCCCTGTAACCCGGCAGGGGCCCTGCCTGCCCCCCGTTACCCGGCAGGGGCCCTGCCTGCCCCCCTGTAACCCGGCAGGGGCCCTGCCTGCCCCCCTGTAACCCGGCAGGGGCCCTGCCTGCCCCCCGTTACCCGGCAGGGGCCCTGGCTGCCCCCCTGTAACCCGGCAGGGGCCCTGGCTGCCCCCCTGTAACCCGGCAGGGGCCCTGCCTGCCCCCCGTTACCCGGCAGGGGCCCTGCCTGCCCCCCTGTAACCCGGCAGGGGCCCTGCCTGCCCCCCGTTACCCGGCAGGGGCCCTGCCTGCCCCCCGTAGCCCGGCAGGCGCCCGGGCTGCCCCGTTACCTGGCGGCGGGCTGGGCTGGCTGCTCCCGGCCTGCGGGGCGATGCAGAGGCGCTGGTCGAGGGGGAAGCGGGCGCAGAGCAGCATGTCGGGCCAGGGGAAGCCGAAGGCCTCCATGAGGGGGGCGCAGGCGGCGCGCACCCCCTGGCAGAGCGAGCGGCAGGGGTAGATGGGCTGGTCCAGGCAGACGGGCGCGAAGAGCGAGCAGAGGAAGAGCTGCGTGTCTCCGTGGCAACGCTTGGTGAGCAGGGGCACCCAGCCGCTGGCCTGCTGCTTCACCTCGGCCAGGGACTCGTGCCCCAGCAGGTTGGGCAGGCGCATGCGGGCGTAGGCCAGGCCCTGGCAGAGCGGCAGGTCGCCCGGGATGTCCACGCACTGCGGCGGCCTGGCGTAGCCGCGCTCGCTCGGGGCCGGCCAGCTGGCATGCTCGTGGTCCTGCCCCCCGGCCGGCAGCCCTGCCAGGGCCAGGGCCAGGAGCACGGTGGCCAACGGGCGCGGCATCTCTCCCACGGCTGCCGGCTGCCCCACGGCACACGGGGGAGCTGAGCCGAGTAGCCTGGAGCCTGCACAGCCTCACGTCTCTGTCCGGCACCCGGCAGGGAGCGGGCCTGGAGCCAGGGGAGGTCCCTGTGCCCTGCCCTGCCTGCTGCAGCCCTGGGCACCGCCCTCGCCACAGGCTGCACAGGTGGGGAGTCGGGCCAGCCGCCAGCTCTGCCTTGGCACTGGGAGCCTGCTCCTGGCCCCCTGCCCAGCCCCACCTGGCGCCTGCAGCAGGGCTCAGCCGTGGCCTGCAGGCTGTGCAGGCCCAGATGTGGGGGAGCCCCCCGGGCAGGGCCCGGTACCCCTGAAGCACCTTTACCTCCCCAGCCAGCTTCTTCCCACTGCTCACCCCACCCCTCATGCTGCCTGCCCTGGCCCAGCACGCCAGGCGCTGTATGGACAGAACGGGGCCATGTCCTGTGGCCACAGGCTACCAGCCCGGCCCGGAGCAGGGCCCAAGGCCATGAGCCAGGGCTGGCAGTCTGTGGGGAGGTGTCCGCACAGCAGCCTCGATGTGGCAGGGAGCACGTCCGGGCACCTGGGGGTCTGCAGGGGCCAAGGCAGGGGCTGGTGAGGAGGCACCAGAGGGCGGAAGCAGGAAAGTGAGGATTGAGCAGGGCTGTGTAGGGCAGAGGGGGGTCCCTAGGGTAGGGGTAGGGCTGTGTAGGGCAGAGGGGGGTCCCTAGGTCAGGGGCGGGGCTGTGTAGGGCAGAGGGGGGTCCCTCGGGCAGCGGCGGGGCTGTGTAGGGCAGAGGGGGGTCCCTAGGTCAGGGGCGGGGCTGTGTAGGGCAGAGGGGGGTCCCTTGGGCAGCGGCGGGGCTGTGTAGGGCAGAGGGGGTCCCAAGGGAAGGGGCTTCCCTTATCAATTTTCTACCATTCTTAGCTTTTAATCAATATTACTTACTGTAAACATCCCCACCCATTTTGTTTAATAGCTGCCTTTACTGGCTCTCTGAGTTGGGCTTTTTTTTCCCTAGCAAAATGGTCTTAAACCATTGCCAATGGTCATTTGCATTTTCCTGTTTAAAGGGTCAGCGTAAGGAAACTGAACGCTATTTGAACTAAATCAGTTGGTGAGAAAGAATTTAAAGTCCCTATACGGCTGATTTAGGCCTCTCAAAGGTAATCACATCTGGCATTGGCTTCAGTCCCTGGGGTGAGCCCCCTCCGGTGGTCGGGGGAGGGGGGGGCTAATGCAGAGAGCTGTCCTGGGGTGGTTGGATACAGCACGTTCTGGCTTAGGAAATGCAGCAGCCAGCCCATGCCCTGCTCCGTGGCGGCTGAGAAGGCTGCATGGGGTCCCCGTCCCCTCCCCTCATGTGCAATGGGAGGGGTTGTCAGGCCAGCCCCCCGCTGGGGATCGGTGGGTTGGGTCTACTGAGTCCCTACATGCCCCGAGGTCTGCCTGGGCTGCTCACGCTCCGTTCCCTCGGGCGGGAGCCGGGAGGGTTTGCTCCTGTGCAGGGGTCTCTGCGGAGCTCCCGCAGTGTCTCTCTCCTCCCCTAGGAGGCGCTGTGTTCCCGCAGTGTCTCTCTCCTCCCCTAGGAGGCGCTGTGTTCCCGCAGTGTCTCTCTGCTCCCCTAGGAGGCGTGTGTTCCCGCAGTGTCTCTCTCCTCCCCTAGGAGGCGCTGTGTTCCCGCAGTGTCTCTCTCCTCCCCTAGGAGGCGCTGTGTTCCCCCAGTGTCTCTCTCCTCCCCTAGGAGGCGCTGTGTTCCCGCAGTGTCTCTCTCCTCCCCTAGGAGGCGCTGTGTTCCCCCAGTGTCTCTCTCCTCCCCTAAGAGGCGCTGTGTTCCCGCAGTGTCTCTCTCCTCCCCTAGGAGGCGCTGTGTTCCCCCAGTGTCTCTCTCCTCCCCTAGGAGGCGCTGTGTTCCCGCAGTGTCTCTCTCCTCCCCTAGGAGGCGCTGTGTTCCAGCAGTGTCTCTCTGCTCCCCTAGGAGGCGCTGTGTTCCCGCAGTGTCTCTCTGCTCCCCTAGGAGGCGCTGTGTTCCCGCAGTGTCTCTCTGCTCCCCTAGGAGGCGCTGTGTTCCCGCAGTGTCTCTCTGCTCCCCTAGGAGGCGCTGTGTTCCCGCAGTGTCTCTCTCCTCCCCTAGGAGGCGCTGTGTTCCCCCAGTGTCTCTCTCCTCCCCTAGGAGGCGCTGTGGTCCCGCAGTGTCTCTCTCCTCCCCTAGGAGGCGCTGTGTTCCCCCAGTGTCTCTCTCCTCCCCTAGGAGGCGCTGTGTTCCCGCAGTGTCTCTCTCCTCCCCTAGGAGGCGCTGTGTTCCCGCAGTGTCTCTCTGCTCCCCTAGGAGGCGCTGTGTTCCCGCAGTGTCTCTCTCCTCCCCTAGGAGGCGCTGTGTTCTCCTGCCCTTTGCCGCTGGGTTCCTGCCTGCCCCCAGAGCCGTGCTAACTGCCCTCTGGCGGAGCCACTCGGCGCGGCGCCGCTGCTGCCCTGGCAGACCCCAAGCAGCCTGCGGGCTGTCAAGCGACCTGCGCCTCCGCCCCCGCCCGCCCGGGCAAGGGAGCTCCAGCTCCCGGCTCTGGGCCTCCCCAGGAAGGACGCGGCTGGGGCAGGCTCTCAGCACGGGGCCGGGGGATGCTCCCAGGCTGAGCTCCGGGCCATGGGCGGGCGTCCCTCCAGGAGCAGGCTCACCTGGGCGAGCGGGCGGGGAGCGCGGCCCTTTCTCTGCGGGGCCGGGGCCGGGGCCGGTGGAGGCCAGCGCCTGGAGCTGGGCCCGGTGTCTTGACGCTTCTGTGAGAGCCTTGGAAAGCGATGGAGCCAGCGCCCCTCCCCCACTGACATGCAGCCACCCTGGGTGGGACGCGGCAGCTGGGGTGCAGCACATGACGCCACCATGGGCTCCAAGGCCCCTTGGCACCGGGCTGCCTGGGCACCTCAGGGGGGCAAGGACGTCCCCACCGTGCTGCAATGGGGCAGCTGCCAGCGACACCCCTGCCTCGCACCCAGCGGCCCAGGCAAGACGTTGTTTGAAGTCTGGTCAAAAGGCAGCAGCTCTGCCCCCGTAGCACCACACTGGGGTGTGGGGTGCAGCACAGGACGGGGGGGAGCCCCTGCTGCCCCCGCCCTGCAGCCCAGCGCCCCCTAGTGCCAGCCCCGGGGACAGCCCTGCCTGCAAGGGAGAGCACCCCCTGCTGCCCCTGCCCTGCAGCCCAGCGCCCCCTAGTGCCAGCCCCGGGGACAGCCCTGCCTGCAAGGGAGCGCACCCCCTGCTGCCCCCGCCCTGCAGCCCAACGCCCCCTAGTGCCGGCCCCAGGGCCAGCCCTGCCTGCAAGGGAGCGCACCCCCTGCTGCCCCCGCCCTGCTCCCTGCAGCCCAGTGCCCCCTAGCACTGCCTGGGTGTGGGGGTCAGCGCAGGCTGTGGACGAGAGCCCCTGTGGCATTAGCTGCAGAGGAGGGCTGGGGGGGCTAGCAGTGCCCTGGCAGTGATGTGCAGAGCCCCAAGGGGTCCCGTCCCACGCAGCAGGGGCTGGCGCGGGGGCAGCCGATGCTCCAACCCGTGTGCCCTGGAGGGAGATGAAAGGCCGGGGGGGCGAAGGGCTCCTGCCAGCTGGCTGCAGCCCCAGCCCATCTGTCACCATGCCCCCATTAGAGTCACTGAGTCACCGGCCGCCTGGCAGCCAGGCTGGGGCAGGGCGCTCTCCGGTCCCTCTGCTGCAGCACAGCACTAGGGCTGGCCCCACACAGCCCTGCTCTTGGCACCTTCACGAGGTGCAAGGGGGGGGGTCCCCGGGCCCTGCACCCCCCTCCGCAGCCAGAGGGGACTCTCAGCCGGCAGGTAGAAGAGAAGGTGTGACGTAGTGGGGGTACTTGCTGGGCTGTGGTGACCCCTGCTGTCTGGAGCAAGACCCAGCAGGGAAAACCTCGCTAGGCAGAGGTAAGGCCAAACTTGTGGAACCAGTGGCCAGACACCCCCCATGGAGAGGAACAAAGGAAGGTGAATGCTGCCCTGGCTGGGGGGGCAGGGCTGCAAGGGAATTTAGTTAGTTACTGTGGGAGAGCATGGAGGAGAGCCTAGGAGAAGGGGCTGGAGTTTAGGGGCCCAGTCTCCCCCATCTCAAGGGGGCCTGAGGCATCCTAGCCCAGCTCTGGGACCAGATTACATCTGTGCTGCGCTGTGCTGGAGGAGCAATAAACCACCCTCAATTCCACTGGCTGGTACAGTCTGTTTGTGCCATTTCGGGGTGCAGGAGACGGGGAACCCCCAACGCGCCGTCACACTGGTGTCAGGGGTGGGATGCACTGCACCCCGTGGATGGAGCTTCCAGCGGCAAGCGACAAGGCGCGGTAGAAGCAAGAGCCCTGGAGCCAGGCGTGCTGGAGACAGAGCGAAGCGGTTCCTGGGAATCGTGGGGCGCTGCAGCACTAGACTGGTGAGTCTGCACCGAGGGGCCCAGCGGGCAGATGGCCTACGCCCGACTCTTGAAGGCAGAGCTGGTGGGGCTGTGCAGAGAGAGGGGCTTGCCTGTGCAGAAAGCAACCAAGGCCCAGCTGATTACCCAGCTGGAAGAGAATGACCAGCCACAGGGCCAGGATCTTGTCCCCAGGGGAAGCCGCCAGACCCCCCCTGAGAGTGTGTCAGGCTCAGAGAGGGGGAGGAGCGCTGGAACCCAACGGAGAGATGAGACAGCGTCTCCCGGGAGGCCTGCAAGCCGTAGCCCCTCTAGGGCAGGGGCCAGCCCAGCGGAGCTGCGGCGGCTGGAGATCCAGCTGCGGATGAAGGAATTGGAAGTACAGGACCGAGAGAAGGAGCGCCAGGACCGAGAAAGGGAGCGCCAAGATCGAGAGAGGCAGCGACAGCATGAGCTGGCCATGGCAGAGCGGAGAACCTGCGGGGCCCCGGCTGCGCCAAGAGTGGATGGGCCCCAGAGTCCCGGGCATGCCAGGCGCTTGGAGAGGCTCGTGGTGGCCCAATTGAAGGACGTGGGTGACATAGACGGGTTCCTCAGCTCCTTTGAGAGGGCCTGTGGACTGCAACGGGTTCCCCCAGCTGACTGGCTGCAGGAGCTCGTCCCCGCACTGAACCAGGAGGCGGCCGGAGTGCTCAGTCAGCTGGAGGACCTACAGCCAGGGGATTACAACCGAGTCAAGGAGGCCCTGCTGCACAAGTTCGGGCTGACCCCCGAGATGTACAGGAAGAAGTTCCGGGGGGTACAGAAAGGGCCACAGGAGACCTATGTGGACCTGGCCTCCCGCCTGGCGCAATACTGCCGCAAGTGGGTGTCTGGAGTCGGAGCCCAGACCGCAGAGGAGCTGCTCAAGCTGGTCATGATGGAGCAGTTCTATGAAGTGTGCCCACCCAAACTGAGGCTGTGGCTCAAGGACCGGAGACCAGAGAACCCCCAGGAGGCTGGGAGACTGGCGGACGAGTTCACGGAGAGCCGGTCCGGGTGTGAACGGGAGTCCCGGAGAGAAAGGGAACCGCGCAGAGACCGGATCTCGGCTGAGCGACGGAGGGAGTCAACTACGGGGCGAGACCAAGGAACAGGTCGTCTGCGCCCCAGAGAACCAGCCAGGGCCTGGACAGAGACAGCCCAAAGCCTAACTTGCCAGCGCTGTGGGCAAAAAGGCCACAAGAGGGCTCAGTGCACCAGGTCCCAGGACCGGGGACTTTCCAGGGTTAACTGGCTGGGGCGGGAGGAAGGGCAGGCTGCCCCAGAGGAAGGGGCTGGCAGGCAAACCTCAGCTCAGAGAGAGGGGAAGGATGCTCAGTGCACCTCCCCT
Organism: Pelodiscus sinensis; assembly: GCF_049634645.1. Classification (NCBI taxonomy): domain Eukaryota; kingdom Metazoa; phylum Chordata; order Testudines; family Trionychidae; genus Pelodiscus; species Pelodiscus sinensis. The sequence continues at coordinate 44,427 of NW_027465906.1, forward strand.
GGGAGGTCTGATTCTCAGGAGGCGGATTTCTCCGTGTACCGGGTGGGGGCAGGACGGCCCCTGCGGAGCGAGTGCCTCATACCCCTGGAGGTGGATGGTAGGAAGGTGACGGGCTTCTGGGACACGGGGGCGGAGGTGACTCTGGCCCGATCCGACATAGTGGCCCCAGAGCGGATACTACCCCACGCGCAGCTGACCCTGAAGGGCATAGACGGGTCCCCGTTTAAGGTGCCTGTAGCCAGGGTGCATCTGAAATGGGGGGCGAAGGAAGGCCTCAAGGAAGTGGGGGTGCACCCGCACTTGCCCACCGAGGTGCTGATGGGGAATGACCTAGAGGAGTGGCCCCATGAATCCCAGCGGGCTCTAGTCACTACCCGGAGCCAGAGCCAGCGGGGGGCTGACAACGTGGGTCCAGGGAAGGACTCCTGGCAGCGTCCTCAGGGTCCCATCCCAGTGGACACGGGGTCCAGCCAGGCTGGGACTCCGGACCTAGGCAGAGGTGGGGGACAGGCCCCGATCCCTGCCTCAGCAGCTGAATTCCAGGCTGAGGTGCAGGCAGACCCCTCCTTGCAGAGGCTGAGGGACCAGGCTGGCCTCCATGCAGCTCAGCCCCGGGGGAGAGGTGGCCAGGAGAGATTCCTGCGGGAGCGTGGGCTCCTGTTCCGTGAGTGGCTCCCCCCCAGGAAGGTGAAGGCATGGGGGGTCCAGCGGCAGCTGGTCGTCCCCCGAAAGTATCGCCTCAAGCTGCTGTATTTGGCCCACGATGTCCCCGTTGGGGGCCACCGGGGGATCCGGAGCACCCGGCTGAAGCTGCTCCAGCACTTCTACTGGCCGGGGATCTTTACAGCCGTGCAGCGGTACTGCCGGTCCTGTGACTCCTGCCAGAGGGGCGGGAAGGCCCAAGACAGGAGGAAAGCGGCTTGGGGGTCTCTACCCCAGATAGACCCTCTGGGCTTGCTGAGAGAGTTATGGGAGGGGAAGACCTCCCTGGATGGAGCTTCGGGGGTGGAAGCCGCCCTGGTTGTCCAGAGAAGGCTCACTGGGCTCATGGCCCCGGCCCGGGAGACCCTGGCCAGAGATCAAGGCCAGCGGAAGGGTGGGTGTGACCCCCGAGGACAGGCCTGTGCCAGTCGCCCTGGAGTGGGGTGGCGAGTGGACAGAGGGAAGCCAGCTCAGGTGGGGCCTCGCCACGGCCGGCCTGAGTCAAGGGGAGCACCCATGTCCCCAGGGCGGGTTCCCACGCAGAGGACCCGAACTTCCCTAGGTCACGAGCGGAGTGACCCTGCTCAGTTCGCTCTCGGAGGGGGGAGAACTGTGACGTAGTGGGGGTACTTGCTGGGCTGTGGTGACCCCTGCTGTCTGGAGCAAGACCCAGCAGGGAAAACCTGGCTAGGCAGAGATAAGGCCAAACTTGTGGAACCAGTGGCCAGACACCCCCCATGGACAGGAACAAAGGAAGGTGGAAGGCGGCCCTGACTGCGGGGGCAGGGCTGCAAGGGATTTTAGTTAGTTACTGTGGGAGAGCATGGAGGAGAGCCTAGGAGAAGGGGCTGGAGTTTAGGGGCCCAGTCTCCCCCATCTCAAGGGGGCCTGAGGCATCCTAGCCCAGCTCTGTGACCAGATTACATCTGTGCTGCGCTGTGCTGGAGGAGCAATAAACCACCCTCAATTCCACTGGCTGGTACAGTCTGTTTGTGCCATTTCGGGGTGCAGGAGACGGGGAACCCCCAACGCGCCGTCACAGAAGGGTTGTTGGGAGCTGGGCAGTCTTGGCTGGGAAACATACGTCGGGTCCAGGGGGGTCCGGGCCTGTGGCCCCCCCCAAGGGGCCTGGGGCTGCAGCAACAAACCCGTCCTGCTCCACTGGCCGGCGGCGTCACTCCTGGCTATGGACGGGGTGCAGGGTCGGGGGTCCCCGGCGCCGTTACACTGCCCCTAGCCCAGCCGAGACTGACCCCCCGGCCCGACTGCCCAGCCTGGTGAGCTCCGCCTGCCCTGTGCGCCCCGTCTGGGGCTGGGGCTGGGATCTCCCGTGCCTGCCCCACAGGCGAGAGGCCCAATCCACCCCTCCTGACAGTGCTGCCGGCCAGGCCAGTAGGGCCACAGCCAGCACCACACAAGGACAGTCCCCACTTCGTCACAGTGCTGCCATGGGGCAGGAAGGGCCGTGCCCCCTCCACCTGCCCCTCTGGCCCCGGCCCTGCTGCCCTGGGTGTGTGCCCCAAGCCCCCGGCCCAATAATAACCCAGCGCCATGGGCAGCCCCAGATCCCGTGCTGTGCCCTTCCCTGCAGCCCCACACCCTGGTTGGGGGCGGAGCCTGGTCTGGCCTCCCTGGGGGAGCGCTGGGCTCCATTCTGGGCGTGGGGGGGCGGTGCTGGTGTGGGGCAGGCGACTGCCGTGAGCTCTCCATGCTTTCCAAGCGTCTGCTCGGCACGAGCCAGGCGTAGACTCAGCCCCCCCCCCGGCTCCTGCGTCTGCCTTCACTGCCTGGCCCCCCCAAATGTCACTGCCTCACCTGGCCCAGGCTGCCCCCCCGCCCTGAGAGCCACCTGGAGCCGCTGGCAGGAGCAGGCCAGGCGTGCGCAGCGCTGCCTTGGGAGGGGGCTGGCGTTGGGGAGCTGCTGCCAGCCCAGCCCCGCCTGTGCCAGCGAGTCCTGGCAGCAGCTGCAGGGACAGGGGGGTCTTTGTGCATTAACCGCCATGGCCCAGGGCTGCCGGCCAGGGAGGGTGGAGCTGGCAGGTAGGGCTGAGCCCGGGCTCGGAGGCGGGGCAGTGCCTGTTCGCGGGCACAGGGCACGGCGCAGGCAGCTAGACACTGGCACGACTCACTCAGAAACCGCCCCCTCACTCCCTGCAGCCTGGGCCGGGGGGGTGGCGGCGCGTTGGGGTCCCCCGCCTCCTGCACCCCTGTAATGGCACGAACAGACTCCCCCAGCCGGTGGAATAGAGGGAGTTTATTGCTTCTCCAGGGTACAGCACAGCACAGATGTCATCTGGTTCCAGGGCAGGCCTAGGATGCCTCAGCCCCCCTTGAGATGGGGGAGACTGTGCCCCTAAATTCCAGCCCCTTTCCCTAGGCTGTCTCCTCCATGCTCCCAGACAGAAACTAACCAACTCACTTCCAGCCCTGCCCACAGCCAGGGCTCCACTCCCCTTCTTCCCATTGTTCCACTCCCTGGGAGATAACTGGTCAGACAGGTTCGGAGCCCCCTTGTATAATGACTCATCCCCTGCCCTGCTGGGCCGTGCTGCAGCCAGTGGAGGTCACCCACAACCCACTGCCCAGCATAGCAACCAGCAAGTTCCCCCCCCACTACGTCACAGTTCTCCCCCCTCCAAGAGCGAACTGAGCAGGGTCACTCCGCTCGTGACCTAGGGAAGTTCGGGTCCTCTGCGTGGGAACCCGCCCTGGGGACATGGGCGCTCCCCTTGACTCGGGCCGGCCGTGGCGAGGCCCCACATGAGCTGGCTTCCCTCTGTCCACTCGCCGCCCCGCTCCAGGGAGACTGGCACAGGCCTGTCCTCGGGGGTCACACCCACCCTTCCGCTGGCCTTGATCTCTGGCCAGGGTCTCTCGGGCCGGGGCCATGAGCCCAGTGAGCCTTCTCTGGACAGCCAGGGCGGCTTCCACCCCCAACGTTCCATCCAGGGGGGTCTTCCCCTTCCATAACTCTCTCAGCGAGCCCAGGGGGTCCTCTATATGGGGTAGGGGCCCCCAAGCTGCTTTCCTCCTGTCTTGGGCCTTCCCGCCCCTCTGGCAGGAGTCGCAGGACCGGCAGTACCGCTGCACCGTCGCAAATATCCCCGGCCAGTAGAAGTGTTGGAGCAGCCTCAGCCGGGTGCTCCGGATCCCCCGGTGGCCCCCAACAGGGATGTCGTGGGCCAAATACAGCAGCTTGAGGCGATGCTTTTGGAGGACCACCAGCTGCCGCTGGACCCCCCAAGCCCTCACCTTCCTGGGGGGAAGCCATTCCCAGAACAGGAATCCCCACTCCCACAGGAATTTCTCCTGGCCACCTCCCTCCAGGGGCTGAGCTGCACGGAGGCCAGCCTGGTCCCTCAGCCTCTGCAAGGAGGGGTCTGCCTGCACCTCAGCCTGGAATTCAGCCGCTGGGGCAGGGATCGGGGCCTGTTCCCCACCTTTGCCTAGGTCCGGAGTCCCTGCTTGGCTGGACCCCGTGTCCACTGGGATGGGACCCTGAGGACGCTGCCAGGAGTCCTTCCCTGGACCCAGGCTGCCAGCCCCCCGCTGGCTCTGGCTCTGGGTGGTGACTAGAGCCCGCTGGGATTCCTGGGGCCACTCCTCTAGGTCATTCCCCAACAGCACCTCGGTGGACAAGTGCGGGTGCACCCCCACTTCCTTGACACCTTCCTTGGCCCCCCATTTCAGATGCACCCGGGCTACAGGCATCTTAAACGGGGACCCGTCTATGCCCTTCAGGGTCAGCTGGGTGTGGGGTAGTATCCGCTCTGGGGCCCCTATATTGGATCGGGCCAGAGTCACCTCCGCCCCCGTGTCCCAGAAGCCCGTCACCTTCCTACCATCCACCTCCAGGGGTATGAGGCACTCGCTCCGCAGGGGCTGTCCTGCCCCCACCAGGTACACGGAGAAATCCGCCTCCTGAGAATCAGACCTCCCAGGGGAGGTGCACTGAGCATCCTTCCCCTCTCTCTGAGCTGAGGTTTGCCTGCCAGCCCCTGCCTCTGGGGCAGCCTGCCCTTCCCCCCGCCCCAGCCAGTTAACCCTGGAAAGTCCCCGGTCCTGGGACCTGGTGCACTGAGCCCTCTTGTGGCCTTTTTGCCCACAGCGATGGCAAGTTAGGCTTTGGGCTGTCTCTGTCCAGGCCCTGGCTGGTTCTCTGGGGCGCAGACGACCTGTTCCTTGGGCTCGCCCCGTAGTTGACTCCCTCCGTCGCTCAGCCGAGATCCGGTCTCTGCGCGGTTCCCTCTCTCTCCGGGACTCCCGTTCACACCCGGACCGGCTCTCCGTGAACTCATCCGCCAGTCTCCCGGCCTCCTGGGGGTTCTCTGGTCTCCGGTCCTTGAGCCACAGCCTCAGTTTGGGTGGGCACGCTTCATAGAACTGCTCCATCAGGACCAGCTTGAGCAGCTCCTCTGCGGTCTGGGCTCCGACTCCAGACACCCACTTGCGGCAGTATTGCGCCAGGCGGGAGGCCAGGTCCACATAGGTCTCCCGTGGCCCTTTCTGTACCCCCCGGAACTTCTTCCTGTACATCTCGGGGGTCAGCCCGAACTTGTGCAGCAGGGCCTCCTTGACTCGGTTGTAATCCCCTGGCTGTAGGTCCTCCAGCTGACTGAGCACTCCGGCCACCTCCTGGCTCAGTGCGGGGATGAGCTGCAGCCAGTCAGCTGGGGGGACCCGTTGCAGTCCACAGGCCCTCTCAAAGGAGCTGAGGAATCCGTCTATGTCGCCCATGTCCTTCAATTGGGCCACCATGAGCCTCTCCAAGCATCTGGCAGTCCTGGGACCCTGGGGCCCATCTGCTCTTGGCGCAGCCGGTGCCCCGCCGGTTCTCCGCTCTGCCATGGCCAGCTCATGCTGTCGCTGCCTCTCTCAGTCCTGGCAGTCCCTCTCTGGATCTTGGCACTCCTCTCGGTCCTGGCGGTCCCTCTCTCGGTCCTCTGCTTCCAATTCCTTTATCCGCAGCTGGATCTCCAGCCGCCGCAGCTCTGCTGGGCTGGCCCCTGCCCTAGATGGGCTACGGCTTGCAGGGCTTCCTGGGGAAGCTGTCCTATCTCTCCAGCGGGCTCCCCTCTCTGAGCCTGACACTCTTTCAGGGGGGGTCTGGCTGCTCTCCCTGGGGACAAGATCCTGGCCCTGTGGCTGGTCGTTCTCTTCCAGCTGGGCGATCAGCTTTGCCTTGGCTGCTTTCCGCACAGGCAAGCCCCTCTCTCTGCACAGCCCCACCAGCTCTGCCTTCAAGAGTCGGGCGTAGGCCATCTGCCCGCTGGGCCCCTCGGTGCAGACTCACCAGTCTAGTGCTGCAGCGCCCACGATTCCCAGGAACCGCTTCGCTCCGTCTCCAGCACGCCTGGCTCCAGGGCTCTTGCTTCTACTGCGCCTTGTCGCTCGCCGTTGGAAGCTCCATCCACACGGTGCAGTGCATTCCACTTCTGACACCAGTGTGACGACGCGTTGGGGTTTTCCCATCTCCTGCACCCCCGTAATGGCACAAACAGACTCCACCACCCAGTAGAATCATAGAATCATAGAATAATAGGACTGGAAGGGACCTCGAGAGGTCATCGAGTCCAGCCCCCCGCCCTCAAGGCAGGACCAAGCTCCATCTACACCATCCCTGACAGATGTCTATCTAACCTGTTCTTAAATATCTCCAGAGAGGGAGATTCCACCACCTCCCTTGGCAATTTATTCCAATATTTGACCACCCTGACAGTTAGGAATTTTTTCCCAATGTCCAATCTAAACCTCCCCTGCTGCACTTTAAGCCCATTACTCCTTGTCCTGTCCTCAGAAACCAAGAGGAACAAATTTTCTCCTTCCTCCTTGTGACACCCTTTTAGATATTTGAAAACCGCTATCATGTCCCCCCTTAATCTTCTTTTTTCCAAACTAAACAAGCCCAGGTCATGAAGCCTGGCTTCATAGGTCATGTTCTCTAAACCTTTAATCATTCTTGTCGCTCTTCTCTGTACCCTTTCCAATTTCTCCACATCTTTCTTGAAATGTGGCGCCCAGAACTGGACACAGTACTCCAGCTGAGGCCTAACTAGTGCAGAGTAGAATGGCAGAATGACTTCACGAGTTTTGCTTACAACACACCTGTTGATACAACCTAGAATCATATTTGCTTTTTTTGCAATAGCGTCACACTGTTGACTCATATTCAACTTGTGGTCCACTATGACCCCTAGATCCCTTTCCGCCATGCTCCTTCCTAGACAGTCGCTTCCCATCTTGTATGTATGGAACTGATTGTTCCTTCCTAAGTGGAGCACTTTGCATTTCTCTTTATTAAACCTCATCCTGTTTACCTCTGACCATTTCTCTAACTTGCTAAGGTCATTTTGAATTATGTCCCTATCCTCCAAAGAAGTCGCAACCCCACCCAGTTTGGTGTCATCTGCAAACTTAATAAGCGTACTCTCTATCCCAATATCTACATCATTGATGAAGATATTGAACAGTACGGGTCCCAAAACAGACCCTTGAGGAACTCCACTTGCTATCCCTTTCCAGCAGGATTTAGAACCGTTAACAACAACCCTCTGACTACGGTTATCCAGCCAATTATGCGCCCACCTTATCATGGCCCTATCTAAGTTATATTTGCCTAGTTTATCCATAAGAATATCATGCGAGACCGTATCAAATGCCTTACTAAAGTCTAGGTATATGACATCCACCGCTTCTCCCTTATCCACAAGGCTCGTTATCTTATCAAAGAAAGCTATCAGATTAGTTTGGCATGACTTGTTCTTCACAAACCCATGCTGGCTATTCCCTATCACTTTATTACCTTCCAAGTGTTTGCATATGATTTCCTTAATTACCTGCTCCATTATCTTCCCTGGGACAGACGTTAAACTGACCGGTCTGTAGTTTCCTGGGTTGTTCTTATTCCCCTTTTTATAGATGGGCACAATATTTGCCCTTTTCCAGTCTTCTGGAATCTCCCCTGTCTGCCATGATTTTTCAAAGATCATAGCTAAAGGCTCAGATACCTCCTCTATCAGCTCCTTGAGTATCCTGGGATGCATTTCATCAGGACCTGGTGACTTGCTGACATCTAACTTTCCTAAGTGATTTTTAACTTGTTCTTTGTGTATCCTATCTTCTAAACTTACCCTCTCTCTGCTTGTATTCACTACGTTAGGCACACCTCCAGACTTCTCGGTGAAGACCGAAACAAAGAAGTCATTGAGCATCTCTGCCATTTCCAAGTTCCCTGTTACTGCTTCTCCCTCCTCACTAAGCAGTTGGCCTACCCTGTCCTTGGTCTTCCTCTTGCTTTTAATGTATTTATAAAAGGTCTTCTTGTTTCCCTTTATGCCTGTAGCTAGTTATGATGAAACTATCTAGATAACTATAACAATGGCAACTGGGGGACTCGTTTGTAACCCTAAAACCTAACTGAACATACTTTCTGCGGGCGGGAGGAAAGCAGGGCCTCTGAGGCCCCTTTAGACCTGCGATTCCATGAAATAGCATCAGAGTCATTTAGTTTAGTCCCCTACACTCATGGCAGGACTAAGTATTAATTTTCAGTGTCCTATGAGACAGCCCTTTCTCAGGGGCCCACTCCAGTGCACTGACCCTCTCTTGGGGGGCCCCTCTCACCTGGGGGGCCGCCCCTCTGCCTCCAGACCAGCACCTCTCAGGGCCTCCAGCCGCCTCCTCCACTGTGAGCCCCCTTGGGGGGTCCCCTCCCTCTGGACCCCCGAGACCTCCACTCCCAGAGGGACAGCGCCCCCGTTCTCCAGCCTGGAGCGACTCCCAGCCAGCACGAGTAGAACGAGGTGTACCGGTACTTGGAATTAGAGATCTGGGTGATTCGGTTCCCATAGGGAGGGTGCGGTGGGATTGGGCCGGTGATTTGGTTCCCGTACGGTGGGTGCAGTGGGATTGGGCTGGTGATTTGGTTCCCGTATGGTGGGTGCGGTGGGATTGGGTGGGCGATTCGGTTCCCGTACGGTGGGTGCGGTGGGATTGGGCTGGTGATTTGGTTCCCGTATGGTGGGTGCGGTGGGATTGGGTGGGCGATTCGGTTCCCGTACGGTGGGTGCGGTGGGATTGGGCTGGTGATTTGGTTCCCGTATGGTGGGTGCGGTGGGATTGGGCGGGCGATTCGGTTCCCGTACGGTGGGTGCGGTGGGATTGGGCTGGTGATTTGGTTCCCGTATGGTGGGTGCGGTGGGATTGGGTGGGCGATTCGGTTCCCGTACGGTGGGTGCGGTGGGATTGGGTGGGCGATTCGGTTCCCGTGCGGTGGGATTGGGTGGGCGATTCGGTTCCCGTACGGTGGGTGCAGTGGGATTGGGCTGGTGATTTTGTTCCCGTACGGTGGGTGCGGTGGGATTGGGCTGGCGATTCGTGTTCCCGTATGGTGGGTGCGGTGGGATTGGGCGGGCGATTCGGTTCCCGTATGGTGAGTGCGGTGGGATTGGGCCGGTGATTCGGTTCCCATATGGTGGGTGTGGTGGGATTGGATGGGCGATTCGGTTCCCGTACGGTGGGTGCGGTGGGATTGGGCGGGCGATTCGGTTCCCGTACGGTGGGTGCGGTGGGATTGGGCGGGCGATTCGGTTCCCGTATGGTGGGATTGGGCCGGTGATTCGGTTCCCATATGGTGGGTGTGGTGGGATTGGATGGGCGATTCGGTTCCCGTACGGTGGGTGCGGTGGGACTGGGCGGGCGATTCGGTTCCCGTACGGTGGGTGCGGTGGGATTGGGCGGGCGATTCGGTTCCCATACGGTGGGTGCGGTGGGACTGGGCGGGCGATTTGGTTCCCGTACGGTGGGTGCGGTGGGTCTGGGCAGGCAATTCGGTTCCCGTACGGTGGGTGTGGTGAGACTGGGTGGGCGACTCGGTTCCCGTACGGTGGGTGCGGTGGGATTGGGCGGGGGATTCGGTTTCTGTATGGTGGGTGCGGTGGGATTGGGGGGGCGATTAGGTTCCCATAGGGTGAGATTGGGCAGGTGATTCAGTTCCCGTAGGGTGGGTGCGGTGGGATTGGACGGGCGATTCGGTTCCCGTACGGTGGGTGCAGTGGGACTGGGCGGGCGATTCGGTTCCCGTACGGTGGGTGCGGTGGGACTGGGCGGGCGATTCGGTTCCCGTACGGTGGGTGTGGTGGGACTGGGTGGGCGATTCGGTTCCTGTACGGTGGGTGCGGTGGGATTGGGCGGGGGATTCGGTTCCCGTATGGTGGGTGCGGTGGGATTGGGGGGGCAATTAGGTTCCCATAGGGTGAGATTGGGCAGGTGATTCAGTTCCCGTAGGGTGGGTGCGGTGGGATTGGACGGGCGATTCGGTTCCCGTATGGTGGGTGCGGTGGGATTGGGCGGGTGATTTGGTTCCTGTATGGTGGGTGGGGTGGGATTGGGTGGGTGATTCGGTTCCCGTATGGTGGGATTGGGTGGGGGATTCAGTTCCCGTATGGTGGGTGAGGTGGGATTGGGCGGGTGATTTGGTTCCTGTATGGTGGGTGGGGTGGGATTGGGTGGGTGATTCGGTTCCCATATGGTGGGATTGGGTGGGGGATTCAGTTCCCGTATGGTGGGTGCGGTGGGATTGGGCGGGCGATTCGGTTCCCGTATGGTGGGCGCGGTGGGATTGGGTGGGTGATTCGGTTCCCGTAGGGTGGGTGCGGTGGGATTGGGTGGGGGATTCGGTTCCCGTAGGGTGGGTGCGGTGGGATTGGGCGGGCGATTCGGTTCCTGTACGGTGGGTGCGGTGGGATTGGACGGGCGATTCGGTTCCCGTATGGTGGGTGCGGTGGGATTGGGCGGGTGATTTGGTTCCTGTATGGTGGGTGCGGTGGGATTGGGTGGGTGATTCGGTTCCCATATGGTGGGATTGGGTGGGGGATTCGGTTCCCGTATGGTGGGATTGGATGGGGGGTTCAGTTCCCGTATGGTGGGTGCGGTGGGATTGGGCGGGCGATTCGGTTCCCGTATGGTGGGCGCGGTAGGATTGGGTGGGTGATTCAGTTCCCGTAGGGTGGGTGCAGTGGGATTGGGTGGGGGATTCGGTTCCCGTAGGGTGGGTGCGGTGGGATTGGGCGGGCGATTCGGTTCCTGTACGGTGGGTGCGGTGGGATTGGGCGGGTGATTCGGTTCCCATAGGGTGGGTGCGGTGGGATTGGGTGGGGGATTCGGTTCCCATATGGTGGGTGCGGTGGGATTGGGTGGGCGATTCGGTTCCCGTATGGTGGGTGCGGTGGGATTGGGTGGGGGATTCGGTTCCCGTATGGTGGGTGCGGTGGGATTGGGTGGGGGATTCGGTTCCCACATGGTGGGTGCGGTGGGATTGGGCGGGCGATTCGGTTCCCGTATGGTGGGTGCGGTGGGATTGGGTGGGGGATTCGGTTCCCGTATGGTGGGTGCGGTGGGATTGGGCGGGTGATTCAGTTCCCGTAGGGTGGGATTGGGCGGGCGATTCTGTGTGCGGGAGCCAATTCCCTGCCTGGAGTATGCAGCTTCTGGACCCTGTAAGTGTCCTCAGGCTGCGAGGTCCTGTTCCGGGGTGGCTCCTCCCGCAGTCAGTGCCGCCCCCGCCCAGGAGCGGCCAGGCCGAGCCTCTGGACCGGGAAGTCCAGGCTCCGGCTCCCGGTTCTCCCCGCCACGGGATCTGCCCCTCACCTCCGGCTCCCTCCTGCCCTCCCCACAACTCCCCCAGCCCGGGATCCGCCCCCCGCCCCTCAGCCCGGGATCCGCCCCCCGCCTCCGGCTTCCCCCGCCCTGGGATCCACCCCCCTCCCCGGCTCCCCCCAGCCCGGGTTGGACCCTCCCCCACCCCTCAGTCTCTGTTCGCTGCATCCGGGGCCGCGCGCGGCGCAGGCTCAGCCCCGGTTCTGCGCCTCGCTCCGGGCGCCCGAAGCGGCTTCAGCACCAGGGACAGAGCCCGGCGGACGCGCCATGGCCAGCGAGGTGCGCGGGGCGGCTCCGGGCAACCCGGCGGATGCAGCCTCCGGCCGCGGAGCTAACCCGAGGCGGGGCAGGGCGGGGCCCTGGGGCAGGCCGGACCTGGAATCCCAGGGACCTGGTGGGGTGCAGGGGGTGCCTGGAGGGAGGGTCCCAGGGGCTGGCTGAGCTGGGCGGGGGGGGGGTAGGTCCCAGGGTCTGGCTGAGCTGTGGGGGGGGGGAGGTCCCAGGGTCTGGCTGAGCTGTGGGGGGGGAGGTCCCAGGGTCTGGCTGAGCTGTGCGGGGGGGGGGGGGGTGGAGGTCCCAGGGGCTGGCTGAGCTGGAGGGGAGGTCCCAGGGGCTGGCTGAGCTGTGCGGGGGGGGGAGGTCCCAGGGTCTGGCTGAGCTGGGGGGAGGAGGTCCCAGGGTCTGGCTGAGCTGGGGGGGGGAGGTCCCAGGGGCTGGCTGAGCTGGGGGGGGGAGGTCCCAGGGTCTGGCTGAGCTGGGGGGAGGAGGTCCCAGGGTCTGGCTGAGCTGTGGGGGGAGGTCCCAGGGTCTGGCTGAGCGGGGGGAGGAGGTCCCAGGGTCTGGCTGAGCTGGGGGGGGGAGGTCCCAGGGGCTGGCTGAGCTGGGGGGGGGAGGTCCCAGGGTCTGGCTGAGCTGTGGGGGGAGGTCCCAGGGTCTGGCTGAGCTGGGGGGGGGAGGTCCCAGGGGCTGGCTGAGCTGGGGGGGGGAGGTCCCAGGGTCTGGCTGAGCTGGGGGGAGGAGGTCCCAGGGTCTGGCTGAGCTGGGGGGGGGAGGTCCCAGGGGCTGGCTGAGCTGGCGGGGAGGTCCCAGGGGCTGGCTGAGCTGGGGGGGGCAGGTCCCAGGGGCTGGCTGAGCTGGCGGGGGGGGCAGGTCCCAGGGTCTGGCTGAGCTGTGGGGGGGGAGGTCCCAGGGTCTGGCTGAGCTGTGCGGGGGGGGGGGGGTGGAGGTCCCAGGGGCTGGCTGAGCTGGAGGGGAGGTCCCAGGGGCTGGCTGAGCTGTGCGGGGGGGGGAGGTCCCAGGGTCTGGCTGAGCTGGGGGGAGGAGGTCCCAGGGTCTGGCTGAGCTGGGGGGAGGAGGTCCCAGGGTCTGGCTGAGCTGTGGGGGAGGTCCCAGGGTCTGGCTGAGCTGTGGGGGGAGGTCCCAGGGTCTGGCTGAGCGGGGGGAGGAGGTCCCAGGGTCTGGCTGAGCTGGGGGGGGGAGGTCCCAGGGGCTGGCTGAGCTGGGGGGGGGAGGTCCCAGGGGCTGGCTGAGCTGGGGGGGGAGGTCCCAGGGTCTGGCTGAGCTGTGGGGGGAGGTCCCAGGGTCTGGCTGAGCGGGGGGAGGAGGTCCCAGGGTCTGGCTGAGCTGGGGGGGGGAGGTCCCAGGGGCTGGCTGAGCTGGGGGGGGAGGTCCCAGGGTCTGGCTGAGCTGGGGGGAGGAGGTCCCAGGGTCTGGCTGAGCTGGGGGGGGGAGGTCCCAGGGGCTGGCTGAGCTGGCGGGGAGGTCCCAGGGGCTGGCTGAGCTGGGGGGGGCAGGTCCCAGGGGCTGGCTGAGCTGGCGGGGGGGCAGGTCCCAGGGTCTGGCTGAGCTGTGGGGGGGGAGGTCCCAGGGTCTGGCTGAGCTGTGCGGGGGGGGGGGGGGTGGAGGTCCCAGGGGCTGGCTGAGCTGGAGGGGAGGTCCCAGGGGCTGGCTGAGCTGTGCGGGGGGGGGAGGTCCCAGGGTCTGGCTGAGCTGGGGGGAGGAGGTCCCAGGGTCTGGCTGAGCTGGGGGGGGGAGGTCCCAGGGGCTGGCTGAGCTGGGGGGGGGGAGGTCCCAGGGTCTGGCTGAGCTGGGGGGAGGAGGTCCCAGGGTCTGGCTGAGCTGGGGGGGGGAGGTCCCAGGGGCTGGCTGAGCTGGCGGGGAGGTCCCAGGGGCTGGCTGAGCTGGGGGGGGGAGGTCCCAGGGGCTGGCTGAGCTGGCGGGGGGGGCAGGTCCCAGGGGCTGGCTGAGCTGTGCGGGGGGGGGGGGGAAGTCCCAGGGTCTGGCTGAGCTGTGGGGGAGGAGGTCCCAGGGACTGGCTGAGCTGTGCGGGGGGGGGGGGGGGGGGGTGGAGGTCCCAGGGTCTGGCTGAGCTGGGGGGAGGAGGTCCCAGGGGCTGGCTGAGCTGGGGGGTGGAGGTCCCAGGGGCTGGCTGAGCTGGGGGGGGGGGGAGGTCCCAGGGGCTGGCTGAGCTGTGGGGGGGGGAGGTCCCAGGGGCTGGCTGAGCTGGGGGGGGGGGAGGTCCCAGGGGCTGGCTGAGCTGGGGGGGGAGGTCCCAGGGGCTGGCTGAGCTGTGGGGGGAGGTCCCAGGGGCTGGCTGAGCTGGGGGGGGGAGGTCCCAGGGGCTGGCTGAGCTGGGGGGGGGGGAGGTCCCAGGGGCTGGCTGAGCTGTGGGGGGGGGGAGGTCCCAGGGGCTGGCTGAGCTGTGGGGGGGGGAGGTCCCAGGGGCTGGCTGAGCTGGGGGGGGGGAGGTCCCAGGGGCTGGCTGAGCTGGGGGGGGAGGTCCCAGGGGCTGGCTGAGCTGTGGGGGGAGGTCCCAGGGGCTGGCTGAGCTGGGGGGGGGGGGGAGGTCCCAGGGGCTGGCTGAGCTGTGGGGGGGGGAGGTCCCAGGGGCTGGCTGAGCTGGGGGGGGGAGGTCCCAGGGGCTGGCTGAGCTGTGCGGGGGGGCAGGTCCCAGGGGCTGGCTGAGCTGGGGGGGGAGGTCCCAGGGGTTGGCTGAGCTGTGGGGGGAGGTCCCAGGGTCTGGCTGAGCTGGGGGGGGGGAGGTCCCAGGGTCTGGCTGAGCTGGGGGGGGGGGAGGTCCCAGGGGCTGGCTGAGCTGGGGGGGGAGGTTCCAGGGGCTGGCTGAGCTGTGGGGGGGGGAGGTCCCAGGGGCTGGCTGAGCTGGGGGGGGGGAGGTCCCAGGGGCTGGCTGAGCTGTGCGGGGGGGCAGGTCCCAGGGGCTGGCTGAGCTGGGGGGGGGGAGGTCCCAGGGGCTGGCTGAGCTGGGGGGGGAGGTTCCAGGGGCTGGCTGAGCTGGGGGGGGAGGTCCCAGGCACATCCCCTTGTTGGCACTGCTGCAAAGCTTCCATTCCCTTGGGCTCCGCTCGCAGCCTGCAGCTCATGGCCCCACCAGGCTGCTCCCTGGGACCCTGCGCCCACCCACGGGCCCAGCGGGACTGGGGTCGACAGGGGCGAGGTGGGCTGCTGGCTTTGGCCCCTGTCCCTTCCCTCCCCACTTCTGGCTGTTGGCCTCCCCCTGGGCTGCACAGCAGAAGGCACGTCCCAGGGGCCCCTGCCTCTCTGGGTCAGAGCTGGGGGGGTCAGCTGGGGCCGGGGGACAGAGGGGTGGTCTGGGGAAGAAGGGCCCAGGTCAGAGCTGGGGCAGAGTTGAAAGGGGTTTCTCACGCTGGTGTCACAGTCTCTAGGAGGAGCCCTTCAGTGGGGCAGGCCCCAGGGATCCCACTGCCCCCCCAGGGTGAGCCACACAGCCTCCCCCCTCCTTTGGGCCCTGCCACCCCTGGGAGTCACAAGGACCTGGACACTCTGCCCTGCACCCCAGCCCCGAGCTCTGCCCAGGGCCCCCGCTCCCTTCCCTGGCCCCGCGTCCACCCTGTGTAACCTGCCCCCCCGGTGCCCCAGGCCCATGACCTGCAGGAGCTGCGGCGAAGCGCCTCACTGGCCACCAAGGTCTTCGTGCAGCGGGACTACAGCGACGGGACCCTCTGCCAGTTCCAGACCAAGTTCCCCCTGGAGCTGGACAGCCGGGTAAGCCCCGGTCAGGGTGGAGCAGGGGAGGAAGGAGAGTGGGGAGGAGGCAGGGCCTGGGGTGGGGCAGGGGGGAGGGGCAGGCATGGGGGGGTAACAGCCTCAGCTCCCCTGGATCATGCCGGGGTCCCTCAGCGAGCCCACCGAGAGCTGGGCCCGCAGGGATCAGGGCTCCCCACCTCCAGCCCCTGCAGGTGCTCGTCTGTGCGGGATCCTCGGGAGGCCACTGGGGCCTGGTGCAGAGCTGGGCAGTACCCTGGGCTCCTCTGTGCTCACAGGGCGCAGGGGAGTCTCCAGGCCCTGCACCCCACACACAGCCAGAGGGGACTCTCAGGCGGCAGGTAGAAGAGAAGGGTTATTGGCTCCCAGGGACAGGGTGTAGCTCAGACTTGTTACAGGCACCGGGAGCCGTCAGGACAATCCACCTCGGGGAGGGGGGGCCCAGAGCCCCAGCCCTGGGTCCCTGCCCTGCCCTGCCCTCCCACCCATCCCCTCCCAGGCCAGCTCGGCTCCCTTCTCCCCCAGCCCTGGGTCCCTGCCCTGCCCTCCCACCCATCCCCTCCCAGGCCAGCTCGGCTCCCTTCTCCCCCAGCCCTGGGTCCCTGCCCTGCCCTCCCACCCATCCCCTCCCAGGCCAGCTCGGCTCCCTTCTCCCCCAGCCCTGGCTCCCTGCCCTGCCCTCCCACCCATCCCCTCCCAGGCCAGCTCGGCTCCCTTCTCCCCCAGCCCTGGCTCCCTGCCCTGCCCTCCCACCCATCCCCTCCAGGCCAGCTCGGCTCCCTTCTCCCCCAGCCCTGGGTCCCTGCCCTGCCCTCCCACCCATCCCCTCCAGGCCAGCTCGGCTCCCTTCTCCCCCAGCCCTGGGTCCCTGCCCTGCCCTCCCACCCATCCCCTCCCAGGCCAGCTCGGCTCCCTTCTCCCCCAGCCCTGGGTCCCTGCCCTGCCCTCCCACCCATCCCCTCCCAGGCCAGCTCGGCTCCCTTCTCCCCCAGCCCTGGGTCCCTGCCCTGCCCTCCCACCCATCCCCTCCCAGGCCAGCTCGGCTCCCTTCTCCCCCAGCCCTGGGTCCCAGCCCTGCCCTCCCACCCATCCCCTCCCAGGCCAGCTCGGCTCCCTTCTCCCCCAGCCCTGGGTCCCTGCCCTGCCCTCCCACCCATCCCCTCCCAGGCCAGCTCGGCTCCCTTCTCCCCCAGCCCTGGCTCCCTGCCCTGCCCTGCCACCCATCCCCTCCCAGGCCAGCTCGGCTCCCTTCTCCCCCAGCCCTGGGTCCCTGCCCTGCCCTCCCACCCATCCCCTCCAGGCCAGCTCGGCTCCCTTCTCCCCCAGCCCTGGGTCCCTGCCCTGCCCTCCCACCCATCCCCTCCCAGGCCAGCTCGGCTCCCTTCTCCCCCAGCCCTGGCTCCCTGCCCTGCCCTGCCACCCATCCCCTCCCAGGCCAGCTCTGCTCCCTTCTCCCCCAGCCCTGGGTCCCTGCCCTGCCCTCCCACCCATCCCCTCCCAGGCCAGCTCGGCTCCCTTCTCCCCAACCCTGGCTCCCTGCCCTGCCCTCCCACCCATCCCCTCCCAGGCCAGCTCGGCTCCCTTCTCCCCCAACCCTGGGTCCCTGCCCTGCCCTCCCACCCATCCCCTCCCAGGCCAGCTCGGCTCCCTTCTCCCCCAGCCCTGGGTCCCTGCCCTGCCCTCCCACCCATCCCCTCCCAGGCCAGCTCGGCTCCCTTCTCCCCCAGCCCTGGGTCCCTGCCCTGCCCTCCCACCCATCCCCTCCCAGGCCAGCTCGGCTCCCTTCTCCCCCAGCCCTGGGTCCCAGCCCTGCCCTCCCACCCATCCCCTCCCAGGCCAGCTCGGCTCCCTTCTCCCCCAGCCCTGGGTCCCTGCCCTGCCCTCCCACCCATCCCCTCCCAGGCCAGCTCGGCTCCTTTCTCCCCCAGCCCTGGGTCCCTGCCCTGCCCTGCCCTCCCACCCATCCCCTCCCAGGCCAGCTCGGCTCCCTTCTCCCCCAGCCCTGGGTCCCTGCCCTGCCCTCCCACCCATCCCCTCCCAGGCCAGCTCGGCTCCCTTCTCCCCCAGCCCTGGGTCCCTGCCCTGCCCTGCCACCCATCCCCTCCCAGGCCAGCTCGGCTCCCTTCTCCCCCAGCCCTGGGTCCCTGCCCTGCCCTCCCACCCATCCCCTCCCAGGCCAGCTCGGCTCCCTTCTCCCCCAGCCCTGGGTCCCTGCCCTGCCCTGCCCTGCCACCCATCCCCTCCCAGGCCAGCTCGGCTCCTTTCTCCCCCAGCCCTGGGTCCCTGCCCTGCCCTGCCCTCCCACCCATCCCCTCCCAGGCCAGCTCGGCTCCCTTCTCCCCCAGCCCTGGGTCCCTGCCCTGCCCTCCCACCCATCCCCTCCCAGGCCAGCTCGGCTCCCTTCTCCCCCAGCCCTGGGTCCCTGCCCTGCCCTCCCACCCATCCCCTCCCAGGCCAGCTCGGCTCCCTTCTCCCCCAGCCCTGGCTCCCTGCCCTGCCCTGCCACCCATCCCCTCCCAGGCCAGCTCGGCTCCCTTCTCCCCCAGCCCTGGGTCCCTGCCCTGCCCTCCCACCCATCCCCTCCAGGCCAGCTCGGCTCCCTTCTCCCCCAGCCCTGGGTCCCTGCCCTGCCCTCCCACCCATCCCCTCCCAGGCCAGCTCGGCTCCCTTCTCCCCCAGCCCTGGGTCCCTGCCCTGCCCTCCCACCCATCCCCTCCCAGGCCAGCTCGGCTCCCTTCTCCCCCAGCCCTGGCTCCCTGCCCTGCCCTCCCACCCATCCCCTCCCAGGTCAGCTCGGCTCCCCTCTCCCCCAGCCCTGGGTCCCTGCCCTGCCCTGCCCTCCCACCCATCCCCTCCCAGGCCAGCTCGGCTCCTTTCTCCCCCAGCCCTGGGTCCCTGCCCTGCCCTCCCACCCATCCCCTCCCAGGCCAGCTCGGCTCCCTTCTCCCCCAGCCCTGGGTCCCTGCCCTGCCCTCCCACCCATCCCCTCCCAGGCCAGCTCGGCTCCCTTCTCCCCCAGCCCTGGGTCCCTGCCCTGCCCTCCCACCCATCCCCTCCCAGGCCAGCTCGGCTCCTTTCTCCCCCAGCCAGCCAAACACTAACTCCCACTCGCAGCCACGGCCCACAGCCCCCCGGCCGCCCGCCTCCTGCTTTGTCCTGCTCTCAGGCCCCAGGTGCTGCCTGCTGTCACCGGGTCCTCAGGCTGTGAGAGACTGAACGTACTTCCCCAGTGAGCCCTGCCCGGCCTCCCCCTCCTCATGCATACAGTGCTCGGGGAAACTGAGGCACGCACACTCCTACTCACACTGCAGAGCAGCCTAGGACAGTCGGAATTGCACACACACAACAAAGCAACCAGCGAATGTAGCAACAGAGTGAACACAGGACGACAAGAGCCGACAAACTCCCTGCTAGTCACAGCTGGCCCCTCCTCCTTTGTTCTCCAGCGGCTCCAGTGTGTCCCCTCTCCCTTTGTTCTCCAGAGGCTAACACCTGGGAAAGGGGGGCCTGGTTTCTGTAGGGGAGGGGGGACCACATTTTCTGAGCACTGGATTGGTTGTTGTTTTCATAGGCCCGCCCCAAACCAGCCCAGAGCCATTCCCACCTTTGTCCTGGCCTGCCCGAGGATTAACCACCTTTTCCCACCACCCAGCAAGCCCTGTAGCACACAGGGAAACTGAGGCACACACAGCATTCAGACTAAAGAGTGCAGCAATTCCTGCTTTGGCCCATGCCCTGCCAGAGATGTACCCATAGCCATGTAGGCTGGGCCCGGGTCAGGTGGGCCTGGCTTGGGGGGCCAGACTCAGACTGGGCCTGGGCCTACAGGTGCCCACAGGGCTGCGTGCCCACAGGCCATGGTTCTGTGTGCATGTACAGGGGGCTTTGCCCTTCGTGGACTCCCTGTGGCCCTATGTGGGCTGTTCCTGGTCCCTTCCTACGGGATGGGCTGGCTTGTCTGTCCCCAGCAGCCAGGCAGGGCTCTGGGTCTGCCCCCAGGGACTTGGGCCTGGGCTGAGTGTGGGCAGGGCTGGTACCAGCTGACGGGCCCAGGAGGCCAGTGTGGCCCCAGCGCCCTCACCCTGTTCTCTGCCCAGCTGGAGCGGCAGCTCTTTGAGGAGACGGTGAAGACCCTGAATGGGTTCTACGCTGAGGCGGAGAAGATCGGGGGCAGCTCCTACCTGGAGGGCTGCCTGGCCTGCGCCACGGCCTACTTCATCTTCCTCTGCATGGAGACCCACTACGAGAAGGTAGGGCCGGGCTGGGCCGGGCCCCTCTGCCTCTGCCAGGGAGACGAGCAGGCTGCCTGGAGCCTGGGGCACCCCCCCATCCCGGCTCCCACTCGGGGGCAGCAGCCTCTTTCTCTGCCCACAGCTGTTGATCTGCAGGGCCCCCCATGCAGCTCTTTCCTGGCAGGGTTCCCAGGGCGAAATCCCCCCCAGGTACCCGGCCTGCTGGAGCCTCCAGCCCTGATGCTGACACACTTGTACAAATGGGGCTGGACCCAGCCCCTACCCGTGTCCCCCACGGTTAGTGCTGTGAGCAGGGCCATGGCTTCAGGATGGGGTGGGCCCCAGATGGGGTTGGGGGCCAAAGCTGGGAGCAGGCATGGGATCTGGAGCACAGGCTGGGAGCCGGGACCCTGGGTGTGGGGCTTGTGACTCCCAAAATGCCCGCCAGAGACCACCCAGGGTTACACTAGCAGGGGCTAACTGTGAGGAATTAACACTCCGCTGTATGCGCCCCACGGTTACACCAAAGAAGCTAGAGCTGCCACCACAGGTTTCAGCTTAAAAGGGAACCAGCTCTGTCTCTCTCTCACACAAGCACCCCCCATTCCCTCGCTCACACACTTACACAGGCGTGTGGGCCTGGAGGGTGTCTGCTCATCCCGGCGGGGACGCTGGCCAGGAAGGACACTGGCTGTAGCAAGAGGAGTTTCTCAGGAGGAGGGGAAAAGGGTCTGCCAGGTGCTCTCCTTTGACAGCGTCTGTGTCTGTGCGGCCCCTGTGACTCATGCACCTCATCACCAGGGAGCATGCCCAGACTGGCGTTAGCCAGCAAAGCAGCAGTCTGATGACTCATCACCATGTGCTCCATGTGCCTCAGCCTTGTAACTCCTACCACACACAGACACACACAGACACCTCCAGCTCTCGGGAGATACAGTGTAGAGCTCGCTGCAAGCCAGGTGGCTGAGAGTTACAAAGGTTACAGCTCACAGCCAGTTTCTGAATTTATAAAGCAAAGTTGCTGAGAGTTACAAAGTTGCGAGGTTTGACAAAGATTACAGCCAGTTGCAGCTTAAAACCTTAGAGTCGACCTTACAGTTTAGTGTATTTCCAGAAAATACACGTGTAAAATCAAGTAAGCTCAGACGGAGGCTTTTTTATGCAACAGGGCTGGGAGCCGGGACCCCGGGTGCGGGGCTGGGAGCCGGGACCCTGGGTGAGGGGCTGGGAGCCAGGACCCTGGATGAGGGGCTGGGAGCCGGGACCCCGGGTGCGGGGCTGGGAGCCAGGACCCTGGATGAGGGGCTGGGAGCCGGGACCCCGGGTGCAGGGCTGGGAGCCGGGACCCCGGGTGCGGGGCTGGGAGCCAGGACCCTGGATGAGGGGCTGGGAGCCGGGACCCCGGGTGCGGGGCTGGGAGCCGGGACCCCGGGTGCGGGGCTGGGAGCCGGGACCCCGGGTGCGGGGCTGGGAGCCGGGACCCCGGGTGAGGGGCTGGGAGCCGGGACCCCGGGTGCGGGGCTGGGAGCCAGGACCCTGGATGAGGGGCTGGGAGCCGGGACCCCGGGTGCGGGGCTGGGAGCCAGGACCCTGGATGAGGGGCTGGGAGCCGGGACCCCGGGTGCGGGGCTGGGAGCCGGGACCCCGGGTGCAGGGCTGGGAGCCGGGACCCCGGGTGCAGGGCTGGGAGCCGGGACCCCGGGTGCAGGGCTGGGAGCCGGGACCCCGGGTGCGGGGCTGGGAGCCGGGACCCCGGGTGCAGGGCTGGGAGCCAGGACCCTGGATGAGGGGCTGGGAGCCAGGACCCCGGGTGCAGGGCTGGGAGCCAGGACCCTGGATGAGGGGCTGGGAGCCGGGACCCTGGATGAGGGGCTGGGAGCCAGGACCCCGGGTGAGGGGCTGGGAGCCGGGACCCCGGGTGAGGGGCTGGGAGCCGGGACCCCGGGTGCAGGGCTGGGAGCCAGGACCCTGGATGAGGGGCTGGGAGCCAGGACCCCGGGTGCAGGGCTGGGAGCCGGGACCCCGGGTGCGGGGCTGGGAGCCGGGACCCCGGGTGAGGGGCTGGGAGCCGGGACCCCGGGTGAGGGGCTGGGATGTCAACGGTTAACAGGTTACCTTACCAGGTGATGATCCTAGTTACTGTTTAACCAGCGGCCCAGCGGGATGGAGCAGCCTCGCCAGCAGGGTCCCATTTAAGGGTCACTAGTTAAATGCCCGCAGGGCTGCTTGTGCCAGTGACAGGTGTCCTGGGGCGGTGGCTGCAGCTGAGCTGTGTGGCCGGGGGCAGCTGCCGACACCACCCCCTGCACCACCCTGAGGGTGCAGAGCAGGGGGCTGGGCTCCCGGGCAGGCAGTTAACGGGGCTCTCGGGGATGGGCTGGGGGCTGTTGCTGGGCCCGGCCTGGCCTCCCTCCAGGGGACAGAGATTGCGCTTGGCCCGCGCCCCTTGGGCAGCACCCCAGCGAGCCCCAGCTCAGCAGGCTGGGGTGACGGGTGTGGGCAGGCGCAGGGAGTAAGAGCCCAGCAAAGACAAGGCCCTGCTGGGGGTGCTGCTGCCAGGTCCCTGGGAGTCTCCCCCTGGCCTGGCCTGCCCTTTCTGGGGCTGCCTCGACCCCCAGCGGCTGCTCCTCATTCCAGCATCTCTCTGCTGGGCCAGCTCCTAGTGCTGCTGCGGGCCCTGCCCGCCCCACCGCTCCGTCACACCCTGCCTGCGTGCTGGGCCCGGGCTGTGCGGCCCTCCAGCCCCCCAGGGGACAGTGCCAGGCCCCACGGGCTGTGGGTCGGGCCTCAGGAAGGGCAGCCCTTCCCGCCAGGGCTGCAGGCTGATGCCCCAGGCCCGGGAGTCTCTGGGCATGCCAGGGCAGGCAGGCGCTGGCTGGTGCCCAGGGAGGGGGCCCTGACGGGCTGTCCCCTTGCCATGGTCTTGGCCTGTACAGTCCCTGGGTGGCAGCCCCTTCTCCAGGAGTCCACTCTCCCGGGGCCTGCCCCTCCTCCTTCTGGGACGGTGCCTCTGCCATGGGCCCCTCGGGGGTCCCCTCACTCTGGGCCCCGGCTCCACCCCCCGAGGGCCTAGAGCAGCCCCGGGCTCCAGCCTGGAGTGACTCCCAGAAGCTTTATGGGGCTGGCCCCGCTCAGCCCAGCCCGTCTGAGTCGCCCCTGCCCCCGCCCTAGTCACCCCCATGCAGCCCCTTGACCCCCCTGCCCCGCAGGTGCTGAAGAAGGTCTCCAGGTACGTGGAGGAGCAGAACGAGAAGGTGTTTGCGCCGCGGGGCCTGCTGCTCACCGACCCCGTGGAGCGGGGCATGCGGGTCGTATCCTCCGGGGGCTGGGCGGGGGACGGGCGGGGGCTGGGCGGGGCTGGGCGGGGGACGGGCGGGGGCTGGGCGGGGGACGGGCGGGGGACGGGCGGGGGCTGGGCGGGGCACAGGTGGGGGACGGGCAGGGGGCTGGGCAGGGGACAGGCGGGGGACGGGCGGGGGACGGGCGGGGGCTGGGCGGGGGACGGGCGGGGGCTGGGCGGGGGACGGGCGGGGGCTGGGCGGGGACGGGCGGGGGCTGGGCGGGGCTGGGCGGGGGCTGGGCGGGGGACGGGCGGGGGACGGGCACCTGCCCAGCGCGAGGCTCTCAAGCCCCGGCAATGCCGCTCCGCCCGCCCCGGCTGCACCCGCCCACGTGTCCTTAGCCAGCCGCAGATCGAGATCGCCATCTACGAGGACAGGTGCAGCAGCAGCGCCAGCAGCGCCAGCAGCAGCAGCGGGGGCGGGGCGGGGGGCCGGTGACTGGCCGAGAGCCCCTGCCGGGACCTGTACCACCAGGACGAAGGCCTCGCCGACCTCCGCAGGCTGCGGTACCAGAGCACCCGCTTCTGAGCGCCCGGAGGAGGGGCTGCGGGGCTAGCGGGGGGCACCCCCCACCACGGAGAGCCAAGAGCTGAAGGACTGCAGGGGCCAGGCAGCTCTGCGGGGGGAGGGGTCGCCAGCCTCCCATGGCCGCTGTACCCCTGCCATGTGGCGCGCGGCCCTGGCATGTGCCCTGCCCTGCAGCAGCTGGCACAGCCCCTGGCATCTGCTCCCTCTGCACGGCGGGTTCTGCCCGGGCCCCCCCCACGCCGGCTCCAGTCCTGTCTCATGCTCTGCACCCCTCCCTGCTCCCGGCTGCCTGGGGCACGGGCCTGGCACCACTGCCCTGCGCCAATGACCCCACCCATGGCGGTGGAGGAGGGGCGGGGCCTACCATCCCTTGCCAAACTCAGCCCCAGACCCCAGCCTGCCCCCTGCAGCTGAATTACTTGTCCCTGGCCGGCAGGGACCCCCCCCCCCCGCTCTGCGTGTGCCTGTCGCCCCCCCCACATGCGCCTGTCACCCCCCCACATGCGCCTGTCACCCCCCCGCATGCGTCTGTCACCCCCCCGCATGCGTCTGTCACCCCCCCGCATGGCCTGTCACCACCCCGCATGGCCTGTCACTGCCCCGCATAGCCTGTCACCACCCCGCATGGCCTGGCACCGCCCCGCATGGCCTGTCACCCCCCCGCATGGCCTGTCACCGCCCCGCATGCGCCTGTCACCGCCCTGCATGCGCCTGTCGCCCCCCCGCATGGCCTGGCACCCCCCCGCATGGCCTGGCACCGCCCCACATGGCCTGTCGCCCCCCCGCATGGCCTGGCACCGCACGCTGTGGGGCTGGCTCTGTGCTGCTTCTGCCAATGGGGGGGCTGCTCCGAGCTCAGCTAGCGAAGAGGCGAGCCAGGCCCGGCCCGGGCCAGGTGCTACCAGGGGTCCCAGGGGGGCTGAGTGGCGCTGGGCAGAGGAGGCTGGAGAAGCCCGGCCCCCCCGCATGCCCACACCTTACAAATAAACCTTGTGCTGCCCGCCCAGGTGGCTCTGCGGTGTCCTGCGTCGGGGGGGACTGGCAGCCGGGGGTGCTGCAGGCTGGGGTGGAGCCCGCCTGGGTCTGGCCTTGATACTGTGATGACTGGCTGGGGGCCCTGCTCTCCTGGCCCGGCCCCCGGGGCACCACGTGGTTGGTACCTGGCTGCCCTGGCTCTTGGGACTCTAGAGGCAGGTAGGTCCTGGGGGTTCTGCCCCTGTGCTTCCCCTGGCTCCTGTACCCCAAACCCCGGGCCAGCCTGCGCCTCCCTGGAGCCAGCTCCCCCGGCTCCCATAGCCTGGGCCATCCTGCGCCTCCCCGGAGCCAGCTCCCCCGGCTCCCATAGCCTGGGCCATCCTGCGCCTCCCCAGAGCCAGCTCCCCCGGCTCCCATAGCCCGGGCCGTCCTGCGCCTCCCTGGAGCCAGCTCCCCCGGCTCCCATAGCCTGGGCCATCCTGCGCCTCCCCGGAGCCAGCTCCCCCGGCTCCCATAGCCCGGGCCATCCTGCGCCTCCCCTGAGCCAGCTCCCCCGGCTCCCATAGCCCGGGCCATCCTGCGCCTCCCTGGAGCCAGCTCCCCCGGCTCCCATAGCCTGGGCCATCCTGCGCCTCCCCGGAGCCAGCTCCCCCGGCTCCCATAGCCCGGGCCATCCTGCGCCTCCCCTGAGCCAGCTCCCCCGGCTCCCATAGCCCGGGCCATCCTGCGCCTCCCCAGAGCCAGCTCCTCCGGCTCTCATAGCCCGGGCCATCCTGCGCCTCCCCAGAGCCAGCTCCCCCGGCTCCCATAGCCCGGGCCGTCCTGCACCTCCCCAGAGCCAGCTCCCCCGGCTCCCATAGCCCGGGCCATCCTGCGCCTCCCCGGAGCCAGCTCCCCCGGCTCCCATAGCCCGGGCCATCCTGCGCCTCCCCGGAGCCAGCTCCCCTGGCTCCCATAGCCCGGGCTATCCTGCGCCTCCCCGGAGCCAGCTCCCCCGGCTCCCATAGCCCGGGCTATCCTGCGCCTCCCCGGAGCCAGCTCCCCCGGCTCCCATAGCCCGGGCTATCCTGCGCCTCCCCGGAGCCAGCTCCCCCGGCTCCCATAGCCCGGGCTATCCTGCTCCTCCCCAGAGCCAGCTCCCCCGGCTCCCATAGCCCACGCCATCCTGCGCCTCCCCAGAGTCAGCTCCTCCAGCTCCCATAGCCCGGGCTATCCTGCGCCTCCCCAGAGCCAGCTCCTCCAGCTCTCATAGCCCGGGCCATCCTGCGCCTCCCCGGAGCCAGCTCCCCCGGCTCCCATAGCCCGGGCTATCCTGCTCCTCCCCAGAGCCAGCTCCTCCAGCTCCCATAGCCCACGCCATCCTGCGCCTCCCCGGAGCCAGCTCCTCTTGCTCCCATAGCCCGGGCCATCCTGCTCCTCCCCAGAGCCAGCTCCTCCAGCTCCCATAGCCCACGCCATCCTGCGCCTCCACGGAGCCAGCTCCCCCAGCTCCCACAGCCCACGCCATCCTGCGCCTCCCCAGAGCCAGCTCCCCCGGCTCCCATAGCCCGGGCCATCCTGCGCCTCCCCGGAGCCAGCTCCTCCAGCTCCCATAGCCCGGGCCATCCTGCGCCTCCCCTGAGCCAGCTCCCCCGGCTCCCATAGCCCGGGCTATCCTGCGCCTCCCCGGAGCCAGCTCCCCCGGCTCCCACAGCCCACGCCATCCTGCGCCTCCCCTGAGCCAGCTCCCCCGGCTCCCATAGCCCGGGCCATCCTGCGCCTCCCCTGAGCCAGCTCCCCCGGCTCCCATAGCCCGGGCCATCCTGCGCCTCCCCAGAGCCAGCTCCTCCGGCTCTCATAGCCCGGGCCATCCTGCGCCTCCCCAGAGCCAGCTCCCCCGGCTCCCATAGCCCGGGCCGTCCTGCACCTCCCCAGAGCCAGCTCCCCCGGCTCCCATAGCCCGGGCCATCCTGCGCCTCCCCGGAGCCAGCTCCCCCGGCTCCCATAGCCCGGGCCATCCTGCGCCTCCCCGGAGCCAGCTCCCCTGGCTCCCATAGCCCGGGCTATCCTGCGCCTCCCCGGAGCCAGCTCCCCCGGCTCCCATAGCCCGGGCTATCCTGCGCCTCCCCGGAGCCAGCTCCCCCGGCTCCCATAGCCCGGGCTATCCTGCTCCTCCCCAGAGCCAGCTCCCCCGGCTCCCATAGCCCACGCCATCCTGCGCCTCCCCAGAGTCAGCTCCTCCAGCTCCCATAGCCCACGCCATCCTGCGCCTCCCAGAGCCAGCTCCTCCAGCTCTCATAGCCCGGGCCATCCTGCGCCTCCCCAGAGCCAGCTCCTCCAGCTCCCATAGCCCGGGCCATCCTGCGCCTCCCCGGAGCCAGCTCCCCTGGCTCCCATAGCCCGGGCTATCCTGCGCCTCCCCGGAGCCAGCTCCCCCGGCTCCCATAGCCCGGGCTATCCTGCTCCTCCCCAGAGCCAGCTCCTCCAGCTCCCATAGCCCACGCCATCCTGCGCCTCCCCGGAGCCAGCTCCCCCGGCTCCCATAGCCCGGGCTATCCTGCTCCTCCCCAGAGCCAGCTCCTCCAGCTCCCATAGCCCGGGCCATCCTGCGCCTCCCCAGAGTCAGCTCCTCCAGCTCCCATAGCCCGGGCTATCCTGCGCCTCCCCAGAGCCAGCTCCTCCAGCTCCCATAGCCCACGCCATCCTGCGCCTCCCCAGAGCCAGCTCCTCCAGCTCCCATAGCCCGGGCTATCCTGCTCCTCCCCAGAGCCAGCTCCTCCAGCTCCCATAGCCCGGGCTATCCTGCGCCTCCCCAGAGCCAGCTCCTCCAGCTCCCATAGCCCACGCCATCCTGCTCCTCCCCAGAGCCAGCTCCTCCAGCTCCCATAGCCCGGGCCATCCTGCGCCTCCCCAGAGCCAGCTCCCCCGGTCCCATAGCCCGGGCCATCCTGCGCCTCCCCGGAGCCGGCTCTGGGGCCTGATTTCACCTGGGGATTCAAGGATGCCCAGTGGGGTGGGATCCAGTCATACTGCAGCCTGGGAGCTGGAGGGGGTGAGGTTCCTGCGCACACATCCAGCGGGGGATGATGGAGCTGTGATGACGCGTCAGGGAGCCCCCCCGACCCTGCACCCCTGTCCGCCAGCGTAGCACAGAGGGGTCATTGCTGCTCCAGATCCAGCCCAGCCTGGGGCGGATGCAGGCAGCGCAGGACAGGCCGACAGCCCTGGGGGAGGGGTTCCAGGCCCGTGAACCCCCTGCACTGCTTAGTCTGCTCCCTCCACGCTCGCCCCCCCCCTTTGTCCAGACCCTTCCCTGCGCAGCTGAGAACCTTGGGCCATGGTCTGCAGGGCCCTGGGGCGCCCCCCGCTGGGCAGTGCTCACGCAGGCCAGTAGGGGTCGCCCACAACCCAAGCCTAGCCCCAGGGCCTGCCCCACAGAGCGGCAGCCTCCCCCCCACTACATCACAGGAGTGGACGGGGCAGAGGGGTGCGGGAAGGGGGTGCACAGGAGACGGGGGACGAGGCCCAGCCTGGGCCGACAGCCAGAGCCCCAGAGAACAAGGGGGCAGGAAATCCCAGGGGGAAACGGGGCCTGAGGGGAATCCCTGCAGAGTCAGGCGCTTCACACTCCCGGGGCAGGGAGGGAGCGGTGGGAGGAGGGGGAGAACCGTGGGGGAGGTTGGGGGGGGGCGCTGCTCAGGGTCGGGGAGGTTGCACGGGGCCGGGTGGGGGGGCTGCTTGGGGCCGGGGGGGGCGCTGCTCAGGGTCGGGGAGGTTGCACGGGGCCGGGTGGGGGGGCTGCTTGGGGCCGGGGGGGGCGCTGCTCAGGGCCAGGGAGGCTGCGCAGGGCGGGGGGGGGGGGCGCTGCTCGGGGCCGGGGAGGCTGCGCGGGGCCGGGGAAGCTGTGCGGGCTGGGGGGGGGCGCTGCTCGGGGCCGGGGAGGCTGCGCGGGGCCGGGGAAGCTGTGCGGGCTGGGGGGGGGCGCTGCTCGGGGCCGGGGAGGCTGCGCGGGCTGGGGGGGGCGCTGCTCGGGGCCGGGGAGGCTGCGCGGGCCGGGGGGCGCTGCTCGGGGCCGGGGACGCTGCTCAGGGCCGGGGAGGCTGCGCGGGGCCGGGGAAGCTGTGCGGGCTGGGGGGGGGCGCTGCTCGGGGCCGGGGAGGCTGCGCGGGGCCGGGGAAGCTGTGCGGGCTGGGGGGGGGCGCTGCTCGGGGCCGGGGAGGCTGCGCGGGGCCGGGGAAGCTGTGCGGGCTGGGGGGGGGCGCTGCTCGGGGCCGGGGAGGCTGCGCGGGCTGGGGGGGGGGTGCTGCTCGGGGCTGGGGAGGCTGCGCGGGCTGGGGGGGGGGCGCGGGGCGGGGGAGGCTGCTCGGGGCTGGGGAGGCTGCTCGGGGCCGGGGGGCGCTGCTCGGGGCTGGGGAGGGTGCGCGGGCCGGGGGGGGGGCGCTGCTCGGGGCCGGGGAAGCTGCGCGGTCGGGGGGGGGGGCGCTGCGCGGGGCGGGGAGGCTGCGCGGGGCCGGGGGGCGCTGCTCGGGGCCGGGGAAGCTGCGCGGGGCGGGGGGGCCGCGCGGGTCTAGGGGTGCAGGGGGCGCCAGGGAGGAGCCCGGCGGGTAGGCCAGACGTGCTCACACAGGCCGTGCTGCTCCCGGCACTCGGCCAGGTGTGCAGGAGAAGGGGAGGGGTCACCCCGCCCAGCCCCACGGGCCGTGGCTCAGGGAGCCCCCACTGGCTCAGGGAGGCCGTGCCAAGGTCTCCGTGCTCCAGAGCGGGGAGTGGAGGGAGCCGGGCAGAGGCAGCAGCTGCCTGGCCTGGCCCCGGCTCTCGCCCCAGCACTGGCCGGCGGCCTGGCCGTGGGGCTGGAGCCCGCGTGGCAGCGGCAGGCGCAGGGGCCCAGGGTGTTGGTGCAGCCCCTGGGCACACTCAATGTCTGGGGGGAGGAGGGGGTCACTGGGCGGGGCCCCGTGCACT
Source organism: Pelodiscus sinensis (assembly GCF_049634645.1). NCBI lineage: Eukaryota > Metazoa > Chordata > Testudines > Trionychidae > Pelodiscus > Pelodiscus sinensis. The sequence continues at coordinate 73,825 of NW_027465906.1, forward strand.
TGGCACCTACTGGTGCCAACTAGCCTTGGCAGTGGTGGGCGTGTGACCCCCTCCCCCCATGCCCCTTGGGAGCTGCCTGGCTGCAGCGCCAGTTGCTGGCGGGGGCAGGGTCCCATTATTGCCCCCCCGGTGCTGCAGGACAGTGTCCTGGAGGGGCCCCGCTTGTCCCCTGGCCCCCAGCGGGAGCCGGTGGGGCAGCAGGCAGCTCGCAGGCTGGCTGGGCCAGGGCCTGGGGGTCGCACACACTGTGGGTGCCCGGGGGCTGCGGGGAGGTGCGCCGTGGCCGTGGCTGGCTTTAGGCGGCTGGGTGTGACGTCTGCCCAGCGACACCCACCCCGCTCCATTCCCCCTGCCCCCGGCCCCAGCCGCCCTCTCTACACACGCCAGGGCCTGGGACCTGCGGCCAGCCCCTCGCGGAGCACTGGGGGCTCCCGCCAGCCTGCGGGGAGATGCGACCCCACGGGGCAGGCAGCACCCCCCGCAGCCCCACAGCTCAGCCTTACGCCCGGGCACAGCCCCCCCCCTCGCCAAGGAACTCAGCAGGCAGATGCGAATTGACAGGAGAGTTTATTGGGTTGCTTCTCTGGGAGGGGCTGGAAGACTGAGCCAGGTCCAACTCCAGAGGGGGGGTCCATATGCCAGAAACACGCCAGGGCGCCCTCCCCACAGCGACGGGGGAGGGGTGCCCTCCATTGCTGAGAGGGGGTTGGGCAAAGCAAACCCTGCAGGCCAAACCAGCAGGCACAAGATGGGGCACCAGGGCGAGGTCCCACGAGGGGCACGGCCGGGCACAGGGGCGCCTGGGATCCTAATTGTGAGTTCCCACGAGGGGCACGGCCGGGCACAGGGGCGCCTGGGATCCTAATTGTGAGTTCCCACGAGGGGCACGGCCGGGCACAGGGGCGCCTGGGATCCTAAGAGCGAGGTCCCACGAGGGACACGGCCGGGCACAGGGGCGCCTGGGATCCTAAGGGTGAGTTCCCACGAGGGGCACGGCCGGGCACAGGGGCGCCTGGGATCCTAAGGGCGAGGTCCCACGAGGGGCACGGCCGGGCACAGGGGCGCCTGGGATCCTAAGGGCGAGGTCCCACGAGGGGCACGGCCGGGCACAGGGGCGCCTGGGATCCTAATTGTGAGTTCCCACGAGGGGCACGGCCGGGCACAGGGGCGCCTGGGATCCTAAGAGCGAGGTCCCACGAGGGACACGGCCGGGCACAGGGGCGCCTGGGATCCTAAGGGTGAGTTCCCACGAGGGGCACGGCCGGGCACAGGGGCGCCTGGGATCCTAAGGGCGAGGTCCCACGAGGGGCATGGCCGGGCATAGGGGCGCCTGGGATCCTAAGGGCGAGGTCCCACGAGGGGCACGGCCGGGCACAGGGGCGCCTGGGATCCTAAGGGCGAGTTCCCACGAGGGGCACGGCCGGGCACAGGGGCGCCTGGGATCCTAAGGGCGAGGTCCCACGAGGGGCACGGCCGGGCATAGGGGCGCCTGGGATCCTAAGGGTGAGTTCCCATGAGGGGCACGGCCGGGCACAGGGGCGCCTGGGATCCTAAGGGCGAGTTCCCACGAGGGGCACGGCCGGGCACAGGGGCGCCTGGGATCCTAAGGGTGAGTTCCCACGAGGGGCACGGCCGGGCACAGGGGCGCCTGGGATCCTAAGGGTGAGTTCCCACGAGGGGCACGGCCGGGCACAGGGGCGCCTGGGATCCTAAGGGCGAGGTCCCACGAGGGGCACGGCCGGGCACAGGGGCGCCTGGGGTCCTAAGGGCGAGCGCCCACGAGGGGCACGGCCGGGCACAGGGGCGCCTGGTCTGTTTCCTCAGAAAACACGCCAGGGCCCTGGCACAGGACTCCACATGCAGCCGCTGCCCGGGCGCTCCGATGCCCTTCTCAGAGGAGGCTGCAGCCCCACGGGGCAGGTGTCTGATGGGGGGCAGGGCGGACAGAGGGCACAGCCTGGTCCCTGCCAGGGGTTACAGTGCCCAGAAGTGAAGGCAGAGGAGGCCCAGTGGGAGGAGGGGGCTGGGGGGGCGCCAGGCCCGGAGCTGGCTCCCTGCAGAGGGGTATCCGCCGAAAAAGGCCACTTGCGCTGCACAAGGAGACAGAGGAGGGCGGGTGAGTGGTGGCAGAGGCGCGGGCAGGGCCAGAGACCCGCGGGCCGGGCGCCTGCGCGTCACTCACCCACGCAGGCTGTGCCGTCCTCGCTGGGCTCGAAGCCCCGGCTGCAGCGCCGGTTGCTGCGGCACCGGTACCCGCCGTAGGTGTTGCTGCAGACGGGCCTCTCCCTGGGGCACACGAAGGGGAACGCGGCGCACTCGTCCGTGTCTGGAAGGGGACAGGGCCCGGCATGAGCCAAGCCCCCACTCGGCCCCCGGCCCACAGCCCCTGCCCAGCCCCCCGACCCCGCGCAGCAGCGACTCACCCCCGCAGCGGCCGCCCTCGCGCCGGGAGAAGCCCTGGCCGCACTGCATGGAGGGAGAAACAGACGGGGGGGGGGGTTAATGCGGGAAGAGACACCCCAGCCGCCCAGCTCCCCCAGGCCCGGCGAGGTGCAAGCTGGGGCCACGCTCCGGACCCGCAGGGCAGGGCGAGGCCAGAGGTGCCGTGTCCCTCCAAGCGCGTCTGTGGGCCCCACGGCCCCGCCCAGCCCCGCGAGCCAGGCCCACTCACCTCCAGCGAGGTGGGCACGAGCTGCCCCGCGGCACCCTGGGGGTAGGGGACCTCCAGCACTGAGTTGGTCTCGCTGCTGGCCACAGCCCGGGCCACGACCCTGCCATCCGGCCACGTCACCTCCAGGCTGCTGGCCTCGTCCCGGCCTGCGGAGGAGCAGCCCATGGGCAAGCAGCTTGGGGGGGCAGCGCTCAGCAGGGTGGAGCGCTGGGCCCCAGAGGGGGTGCAGAGCAGCAGCGGTGCCCTGCTCTCCCTGCAGGCCTGACTGGGCCAGCACGGGGGCTCCTGGGGCCTCTGCTCAGCGCAGGCAGAGCGGGGGCTGGGGGGCTGGCAGGGGCTGGGGGCGGGGCTCCGGGGCAGACAGAGCCGGGGGGAGGGGGAGCTGGCAGGGGCTGGGGGCGGGGCTCCGGGGCAGACAGAGCCAGGGGGAGCTGGCAGGGGCTGGGGGCGGGGCTCCGGGGCAGACAGAGCCGGGGGGAGGGGGAGCTGGCAGGGGCTGGGGGCAGGGCTCCGGGGCAGACAGAGCCAGGGGGAGCTGGCAGGGGCTGGGGGCGGGGCTCCGGGGCAGACAGAGCCGGGGGGAGGGGGAGCTGGCAGGGGCTGGGGGCAGGGCTCCGGGGCAGACAGAGCCGGGGGGAGGGGGAGCTGGCAGGGGCTGGGGGCGGGGCTCCGGGGCAGACAGAGCAGGGGGGAGAGGGAGCTGGCAGGGGCTGGGGGCGGGGCTCCGGGGCAGACAGAGCAGGGGGGAGAGGGAGCTGGCAGGGGCTGGGGGCGGGGCTCCGGGGCAGACAGAGCCGGGGGGAGGGGGAGCTGGCAGGGGCTGGGGGCAGGGCTCCGGGGCAGACAGAGCCGGGGGGAGGGGGAGCTGGCAGGGGCTGGGGGCAGGGCTCCGGGGCAGACAGAGCCAGGGGGAGCTGGCAGGGGCTGGGGGCGGGGCTCCGGGGCAGACAGAGCCGGGGGGAGGGGGAGCTGGCAGGGGCTGGGGGCGGGGCTCCGGGGCAGACAGAGCCAGGGGGAGCTGGCAGGGGCTGGGGGCGGGGCTCCGGGGCAGACAGAGCCAGGGGGAGCTGGCAGGGGCTGGGGGCGGGGCTCCGGGGCAGACAGAGCAGGGGGGAGAGGGAGCTGGCAGGGGCTGGGGGCGGGGCTCCGGGGCAGACAGAGCAGGGGGGAGAGGGAGCTGGCAGGGGCTGGGGGCGGGGCTCCGGGGCAGACAGAGCAGGGGGGAGAGGGAGCTGGCAGGGGCTGGGGGCAGGGCTCCGGGGCAGACAGAGCAGGGGGGAGAGGGAGCTGGCAGGGGCTGGGGGCAGGGCTCCGGGGCAGGCAGAGCGGGGGCTGGGGGGCTGGCAGGGGCTGGGGGCGGGGCTCCGGGGCAGACAGAGCCGGGGGGAGGGGGAGCTGGCAGGGGCTGGGGGCAGGGCTCCGGGGCAGACAGAGCAGGGGGGAGAGGGAGCTGGCAGGGGCTGGGGGCAGGGCTCCGGGGCAGACAGAGCCGGGGGGAGGGGGAGCTGGCAGGGGCTGGGGGCAGGGCTCCGGGGCAGACAGAGCAGGGGGGAGAGGGAGCTGGCAGGGGCTGGGGGCGGGGCTCCGGGGCAGACAGAGCCGGGGGGAGGGGGAGCTGGCAGGGGCTGGGGGCAGGGCTCCGGGGCAGACAGAGCCAGGGGGAGCTGGCAGGGGCTGGGGGCGGGGCTCCGGGGCAGACAGAGCCGGGGGGAGGGGGAGCTGGCAGGGGCTGGGGGCGGGGCTCCGGGGCAGACAGAGGCTGGGGGGGCTCTGGGGGAAAGGCACAGCGGGGGAACCAAGGGGGCGTCGAAGGCTGCCCTGAGCCCACGTCCCGGCTGCCCCAGGCCGCGGCGACTCACCCAGGCCGAAGTGCGCCACCGGCTCCATCTCGCACAGGTAGCCTGAGCCGCCGTCAATGATGCGCAGATGGGCCCCACTGCGCCGGGTGAACAGCACCACCCGGGCCCCCCGCGCGAAGGCCCCGAAGCGGGTGCGCGGGATGACGCGGAGCCAGTTGTTGCCGGAGCCCTGCCGGGGACAGACGGGTGAGACAGGCAGGCAGGGGTTCCGGGACTAGTGTGAAGCAGGCACATGACTCAGTTTCCCCTCATGCTGCTTTCTCACCTGAAGGGCAGGAGTTTGTTGTTGCAGGGAACAGCCCAGAACTGGAGCCGGGGGGTCTGGGACCCTGGTGCCCCCGGCCCTGCTCAGAGCACACGGCCGGTTCCCACCATACAAGGGGCTCAGAGGGGACCCCGGCGACCGGCCCAGAGGGCCCCCAGCGAGGGGAGAACACTGGACGGGGAGGGGCGGAGAAGAGGGGCCCAGGCAACCCCCTTACCTGGGGAGAAGACACTGGGGGGAGGGGCTGTTGCTGGGGGCATTGGAGGCTCTGCTGGGAGAGGGGGGCAGAGCAGGGCAGGCAGGACTCAGCCGGCTGCAGGGCAGACTCAGACGTGGGGGGTGGGGGGCCCAAGCCGACTGGCCTGAGGGATCCGTTGCTGGGTTCGAAGCTCCATAGCCCCTCCTGACTGGGGCTGGCCGGGGGTCGCTCTGGGCTGGGGAGCAGGGCCGCGCTGTCCCCTCGGGAGGGCTCACGGTGGAGGAGGCGGCTGGGGGCCCTGAGAGGCGCCGCCCCGGAAGCGGAAGGGCAGCCCCCCAGGTGAGAGGGGCCCCCCGAGATAGGGTCACTTCACTGGAGTGGGCCCCTTGGTCCCTGAGGGGACCCCCCACGTGTGGGCACAAGCTGTGAGCCATGACAGCCCTCTGGCTGCCCCCAGGCCGGCCTGCGGGCAGCACATGGGGCAGGGAGGCAGAAGTGCCATAGGCCTCTTGCCCTGCCACAGGGGCCGGGGGAGGCGTAGCCTGGGGCCCGACTGGCCCAGCAGCTGCCCGGGAGGCGCCTGGGGCGTGGCAGGACCAGGTCCTTGCTGTGGGCAGAGCCCCAGGGCCGGCAGGAGCTGGCTGGGGCGCTGCAGCCATCGGGGGGGGGGGGGGGGGCGAGGGGCGGGAGGGCCCGCCTGCTGGTGGAGGGCAGGGGAGGGGACGCGGGCGCAGCCCGGAGTGGATCAGCCAGTGCCTGGGAGCACTTCTGTCCTGGGGCTGGGGGCTAAGCACTGGAAGGTGGAGGCTTGGTCCCTGCCCTGCCAGTGAGGGGGGGCGGCCTTGCAGAGACCCCCAGGGCGCAGGTGTGGCGGCTGATTGGCTGCCTGCGTCCTGGCAACAGATGGCCAGGCCCCCCCAGGAGCCAGCCGCAGGTGGGGGAGAACAAAGGGCCCTTTGTCTCCTGGCCCGGGAGCGGAGCCGCTGCTGAGCGGGAAGCTGGGGGCAGGGCCCTGGGGGGCGTGGAGGTTTCCCCAGGGTCCGTTCCGGGGGCCGTGCTGCAGGGAGCTCCCCGGGGACGGGGCAGAACTCGCCAAGATCAGAGCTGGGGAGCCCTGGTGCCCGGGAGGCCAGGGGAGCTGCAGGGCCCAAGAGTCCTGCCTGGATCCACGCAGGGCAGTGCCCAGCCCCCAGCCTGGTGCCGGGGGAAACTGAGGCACCCAGTATTGAGACAGTCCTTGCAGCCAAGCCGCGGGCAGGGGGCCCCGACACACCTGGGTGCCCCTGAAGACAGACAGCGGCTGCGCCATGGACTCGCCGTGCGACAGGATCAGGTCCAGCAGCCCGTCGCCATCAAAGTCAGTCACCGCGCCCCCTGCAATGACAGCAGCCAGGGCTGGGGGGCCAGCTGCCATCGCAGCCCCCCCGCCGCAGCAGAGCCCAGCCCCCAGGGGCCTGGCAGGCAGGAGCCAGCCCACGCTCTGTAGCCTGGCTCTGGCTGCGGCTCTCCCCTGCTCAGGCTCAGGCCCTGCTCTGACCGCTAGACCATGCTGCCTGACTGCAGGCTCTTCGGCTTCCCTGACCATGGCCCTGCAGCAGCTGCGAGCCAACCCGCGGCTGGGGTCCCTGGGGGTGGCCCGTTCAGGGTCGGGGAGCCCAGCAGGAGGGTGCGGGTGGGGAGACTCACCCGTGCCCCGGCCCTCGGGCTCCACGGCGTCTCCTGGGTTCAGCTCCTCGATGACGGGGTCCGAGTGCTCCCTGCGGACGACCCTGCAGGGCCAGGCAGGGCACAGGGGTGAGCCAGGCCACCCCACCGGCCAGAGGCCAGCAGTGCGGGGACACAGCAGCCCTACCCCTCGGGGGCGCAGCCAGGGCCGGGGGGCTGCCCCACAGCACAGGCCACAGTCCAGCAACGGGGTCTGCAGAGGCCTGGCCTCCGGCCATCAGCCGCTCGGCAGGGAGAGGCCAGGCACTGCGGTGAGTGGGGCTGGGGCAGGGATGGGAGGGGCAGTTTTTGGCTGGGAAACTTGAAGGGAACAGACTAAGCTGAGGGGGCGATGGGCCCCCTAACCCCAGGGTCTGAGGCATCCCGGCCCTGACTCCTGTATCCTGGAGGTGCAACAAGCCCCCTCCCCCATTCTACTGGCTGGCGGAGTCTGTTCTGGCTGCCCCGGGGGTGCAGGATCGGGGGGTCCCCGACGCGCCGTCCCAGGGTGGGACCAGGGGACCCTTTTGCCCGGGAAGCTCGGGGGGGATGGTGCGACGTCCTGGGGGCTGTCTGTCTTGTACCCCAGCGCTCTCGCCGGGCTGTGCTGGGCGATTCCCTGCAGGGTCTTGGCCCAGACACCTCGGCCCAGCCTGAGCAGATAAGGCGGCAGAGAGAGACACAGGGAGGGAGGCAGGGACTGGCCCCAGGCTGGGGGCAGGGCCGGGGAGCTGGGTCAGTCTCGGGGCTAGGGCAGTGAGGATGCTCTGGACCAAGGAAGGGGGTGACGCCCCTCCCCCCAGGAGGACTAAGGCTCTGCCCTGGCTCCTGTGTTAGCTTGGATCCTACGGTGCACCATGTCTCTGAGACGCAATAAAACCTTCTCCTCTCCCGGCCGGCGGAGAATCCCCTCTGGCTGCGGACGGGGTGCAGGGCCGGGGGCTCCCCGCTGTGCCACCACACATGGGCTGCTGGGGGTGTGAGTCTGGCTGGCGCGGGGGGCAGGGAGGTGACTGAGCCCTTCCCCCCAGGCTGTGCTGGGTCCCTGGGAGCCAGTGACCCCCTGTGTGTCCTGTCCGCTGGGAGTCCCCTGGCCGTGGGGGGGGGGGCCTAGTGGTGCCCCCCCGTGACACCGTGCACATGAGCACCCTACCAGCAGTGACAGGCCGGGGGAGATCGGGGGCTGCACACGAGCCCTGTGGGGAGGCCAGGGCACGGTGCACAGAGCTGAGCCCCGGCTGGGGGGGCTGCCTGCTCTGTGGGGCAGTCACTGGGCGCTAGGCTTGGGCTGTGGGTGACCCCTACTGGCCTCTGTGAGCACTGCCCAGTGGGGGGGCGCCCCGGCCCCTCGCACCATGGCCCAACCGGTTCTCAGCTGACCAGGGGAGGGGTTTGGACAAAGGAAGGGTGCGGACATAGGAGTCAGGGCAGGCAGCCTTATACCCCTTGGGGTAGGGTGCACAGGCCACTGAACCCCAGCACTCGGCTCAGTCTCCTTCCTCCCTGCTTCCCCCCACTCAGAGGTCCGGGACATGCTGGCGCTAGGGGTGATCCAGCCGTCGGCCAGCCCCTGGGCCTCGCCCGTGGAGCTGGTCCCCAAGAAGGACGGGTCAATCCGGTTCTGTGTGGACTATCGGAAACTCAGCGCCGTCACGGTGTCCGACGCCTTCCCCGTGCCTAGGCCCGACGAGCTCCTGGACAGGCTGGGGGGAGCTCGCTACCTCACCAAGGGCTGCTGGCAGGTGCCGCTAGACCCGGAGGCCAGGCTGAAATCAGCTTTCATCACCCTGCTGGGGGTCTGCGAGTTCCTGGTTCTGCCCTTTGGCCTCAAGGGGGCACCGGCCACCGGTGGACCAGCTGCTGCGGGGAATGGAGAGCTGTGCCCTAGCGTACATCGATGACATCTGCATCTTCAGCCAGTCCTGGGAGGACCACGTGGCCCAGGTACTGGATCGGCTGTGGGGGGCTGGGCTGACCGTAAAGGCTGGGAAGTGCAAAGTCGGGATGGCCGAGGTGTCCTACCTGGGCCATAAGGTGGGGAGCGGCTGCTTGAAGCCAGAGCCGGCCAAGGTGGAGGCCATCCGGGACTGGCCTGTGCCCCAGCCCAAGAAGCAGGTCCAGGCTTTCATTGGGATGGCGGGGTACTACCGGAGCTTTGTGCCCAACTTCAGCTCCATCGCTGCCCCGATCACAGAGCTGTGCAGGAAGGGGAGGCCCGACAGGGTGGTCTGGGCGGAGCAGTGCCAGGGGCTCTCTGTGCACTGAAGGGAGCCCTGGCCAAGGCCCCAGTGCTGGTAAACCCAGACTGACAAGCCCTTTATGGTGTTTACTGACGCCTCGGACACCGGGCTGGGGCGGTGCTGATGCAGGTGGGCGAGAAGGGGGAGCGACGCTACGCGGCCACAGAGAAGGACGCCTGGCGATGGGGTGGGCCCTGCAAAGCTGCAGCCCGACCCATCTGGCCGGCGTTTCACGGTGTGACTGACCCCGCCCCCGACCTGGCTGCACCAGACGAAGGGACCAAGGCCAAGCTGCTGCGGTGGAGCCTGCTCCTGCAGGACCAGGACATGGAAGTGACCCACGGCAAGGGGAGCGCCAACGTCATCGCCCGTGGGGGGGCCCGAACCTCCCCAGGCCACTGGCAGCGCGGCCCCGCTCAGTCCACTCTCGGGGGGGGGGGAAATGTGATGTAGTGGGGGGGGGCTGTCCACTCTGTGGGGCAGTCACTGGGGCTAGGCTTGGGCTGTGGGTGACCCCTACTGGCCTGCGTGAGCACTGCCCAGCGGGAGGCGCCCCAGGGCCCTGCAGACCATGGCCCGACCGGTTCTCAGCTGAGCAGGGAAGGGTCTGGACAAAGGGAGGGCGGGGCTTGGGGAGGGGGCAGGCGGGGTGGGGGGAAGCATGGAGGAAGGAGACGGAGCCGGGTTCAGGGGCCTGTGTGCCCTGCCCCAAGGGGTCTGGGGCTGCCTGTCCTGACATGTTCACATGGAGCCCAGGCTGTATCTCAGAGCAGCAATACCCCCCTATTCTACCGGCTGGTGGAGTCCCGTTGGGCTGCGGACGGGGGATCCCCAATGCTCTGTCACGCCAGTGCTCTGCTACTCCCCCCACCGAGGGGAGGCTGCGGGCACAGCCCAGGGCACCAGTGCAGCGCGGGGTATTCATGCCATTGCAAAGCGGGACCCAAGCACGGTGCCACGCCACAGGCTCCGGAGTGCAGGCTGGGCGGAGCAGAGCAGCCTGGCCCCGGCCCCGGGGGGCCCTACCGGAAGAGGCGGTTGGCAGAAGAGCCCCGGTAGGCGATGTTGTTGAAGAACACCTCCAGCTCCTGGTCGTTGTCGAAGTCGGCCGCCAGGACGGTGCGGACAGGGGAGGGCATGGAGAACTTGGGCGTGGCGATGTCCTGCGGGAGAGATGGGCAGGGCCAGAGGGGAGCGGCAGGGCTGAGCTGGGGGGGCAGAAGCTGCCGGGGGGACAGGGCGGCATGACCCCTGCGGGGCAGTTTGGGGGCAGGGTGTGTTACGAATGGAGAATATAACGTGCATGAGTCCCATGTGCCTCAGTTTCCCTGGTCTCCAGCACACGGCGCCCAGGGCCCAGGCTCTCCCCGCAGGGAGGCTGAGCAGCTGGCGAGCGAAGGGCTGGAGGGGACCCGGGGGGGGGGGCTGCAAGTTGGGGCTCTCGCTGGGAGTCGGACCATCTCCCCAGGCCGCCAGCCAGCCTGGGCCGGGCCGTGAGGGCGCTGGGGGAGTCGCTGCCCACGCTGGGCGAGGGGCCGCCCGGGGCCTGACCCAGCCAGACTGGCTGCCGTGGCAGGCCCGGGGGAAGAGGGGACCCTGGGGTTCCCCAGGGAAGGGGCCTCCCAGCATCAGCCCTATGGATCAATGACGGGATGGGGGGCCCCTCACCCGGAAGCGGGCCCGCCCGCCGGTGCTCATCTGCAGGTAGAGGCGGTGGGGCCCGTTCCAGTTGCCGTAGACGACGTCCACTTTGCCGTCGCGGTTGAAGTCGGCCAGGGCCACGCCGCGGCCGTGCTGGTAGGGGTCATCCAGGCCTGCAGGGGGCAGAGGCTGTGGCCACAGCACCGGGAGCCCCATCCCCCAGGGCTGGGGGGCATGCAGGGAGGAGCGGGGAGCTGCCCAGGTTGGAGGGGCCACAGTGGCCGACCTGCTCCATCAGAGCCCCTAGTGCTCCTCCTTACCCCCTGCTGTGCCCAGAAGGGTCCCCCACCAGCCCGGGCCACGCAGCCACCCCTCCCGCCGGCCACAGGCCCCGCCCCCGCACTCACCAGCGCTGGCGGCCACGTCCACGAAGCGGCCGTCCCCCTGGTTGTGGAAGAGGAAGTTGGGCCCGTTCTCGTTATCGCAGAATATGTCTGAGGCGCTGGCGCTCAGGATGGGGCCCACGGCCACCCCACGGCCGCCTGGGCACAGCAGGGCGCGGGTCAGGAGTCACACGGAGCAACGCGGGGCCGCCCTGTCCCCCAACTCCCCTGGCAGCCCCCCACCTTCTCCAGCATCCTCTCTCCTGTAGCCCCACCACAGGGCCGACGTGCAGCCCCTCCGGCACCTGCCCCCCAGCAGGTCCCTGCACACACCTCACCCGCCAGAGTTGCCAGGCCCCAGCGCAGTGACCCCACAGCAGGGACGCTCCTTGCAGAGCCCGGAGGCGTCGTCTGGCTGTGCCAGGCCTGGGCGGGGCACCCTCCTCTCGGCACGCCCGGAACGGGCAGGCCCGGCCCTTCATCTGGCGAATGGGTCAGGGGCTGCTGGGTCACCCTAACCCTAAGCAAGGCAGTCGCCATGGTAACACCCCTCCCCACCACTGAATTCCCCCCCGGGCAGAGCCCAGCCCACCCCGACTGCACCTCTTGGCCCCCAGCCCCCTGGTTCTCAGCTCATGCGCTGCCCTCCCCAGCAGCCCTGGCATCTGCCACGGGGAGCCCCACCTGGGCCAGGCACCGTTCCCAAGACCTCAGGCAGCACTGGACCCTGGCAAGCGACGGGCGGGCTCAGCCCTACCAGGAGGGGAACACTGGGGGGTGCTGTGGGCTCAAGGGCCCCATTTATGGGGGGGCTAGAGGCAGTACCCCCTAAAATTGGACCCCCTGGATTTCATGCGGAAGGTCTGCTTAAAGCTGCATGCCCAGCAAAGGAGTTTGAGCTGTGACACATGGGGGGGGCTGTCCGCTCTGTAACCCGGGGTCCCCTGCGCTGGGCTGTGTGATTCCCACAGACTCCCCCACACCCAGACACCTAGGCCCCGCCTGAGCAGGTAACAAGGCTGTTCCCGGGGGAGGGGGAGCCGGACACCTGGCTGGGGGGCAGGGCTGGGGAGCGGGGCAGTTTCTGGCTGGGATGACGTGAAGAGAGGAGATTAAGCTGAGTCCTGAGGGGCCAGGGGCCTGAGGACCCCACCCCAAGAGGGCTGAGGCTGCCTGGCACCGATTCCTGTAGCCACATCACATCAGATCTGTGCTGTATCCTGGAGAAGCAATAGCCCCCCTCCCCCCTGTTCTACTGGCTGGGGGAGTCTCAGCTTGCTGAGGACAGGGGTGCAGGATCACGGGGACCCAACATGTTGCCCCAAGCTGCTCCCAGCTTGGCCCTGGGGCGGGGAGTCTGCTACACGCAGGGAGGCGGGGGATTAAGAACAACAAAAGACCAGGCACTTCAGCCATTGCAGGGTCATTCGGCCACGAAAACGTGGCTGGGCCCTCCACCTGAGGACTAGGGGGAAGCAGGAACGAGCGTTGTGCCGCAGGGATCCGCACTCGGGCCGCTCGTGAAACCTCTCGTAGGTGTTCTGGGAGAAGGAGCGAGCAGGGACGCGCCCCAGCTGACTGCAGAGCTACAAGGGATCGCGCAGAACTGGGCGAGTGGAACTCAGTACTGGCGAGGGCAACGTGATGCACGTGGAGCATCCCCACTGTGCGGACAAAATAGCCGTTCCCATTCCAGCCAGATCGTGGAAGCGCTGTGGATAGCGCCCTGGACACCGCTGCTCCCTGTGCACCACCCGCCTCAGAACCACAAACCAACCCAACCCGGGAATCCCGAGGAAAGGACGAGACGACTTGGCTGCTCTATCCAGCCGTGGCCCCCCAGCTCGGACAGTGCCTGCGGCTCTGGTCCCCCCTCCCCCAAACAAAGCTCTGTGGAAGCTGGAACCGGCACAGAGAGGGGCACAGAAATGCTGTGGGGCAGGAACAGCCTCCCCGTGAGGCGAGATTAACAAGACCAGGACTTTTCAGCTTGGAAAAGAGACTAAAGGGTGAGGGGGCAGGCGGGGGTCTAGCAACCCCTGTGGGGGCGGGCACACGGCACAAGGAAGCGCTCTTTACTCCTTCGCTGACACCACAAGCTCACCAGTGACGGTTCCAGGCAGCTGGTGTAAAGCCAACGCCGTCGACCTGTGGAACTCTCTGCCTGGAGACAGTGGAAAGGCCCAAACTCTCCCCGGGTCCAATAAGAACAAAAAGTCCCAGGAGGGTGGGTCCATCACTGGCAATTAGCCAGAATGGCAGGGAGGGTGCGTCTCGCCTCCGCGGGCCCGAAGCCCGCTCATGAGGATGCCTTGTCTGTTCATGCCTCCTGAAGCAGCTGGCATTGGCCACTGTGGGCAGCCTGGCCCCTGGGCGAGAAGGAGCTTTGGTCTGACCCAGCATGACCATTCTGATGTCCTTCTTCAGAGCCCAAAGGTAGCGGCCCCCTGCTGTAACCACTAGACCCCGCTCCCCTCCCCCCCCCTCCAGGCAGGAGCACGGTAAGACACGGCCGTTCCGTGGCAGCCAGGAGAGGGCAGAGCCCCTTCACGTTGGCACTGTAGGAACGGGACCCGGAGCCCCTTGCCAGCCGCGGCTGCACCAGCTGCCCAAAGAGCCGAGTGCGCACAAGGTGGGAGCCCCCGCCCAGCACTGGGGGGCAGGGGGTTTGCCCCCCCATTTGGTGTTTGGCTTGTACTGAGCATGCTCAGTAACACTGCGGAACCCTCTGTCCTCAGCCAGCCTCCCCCTGCTCCCACTCCCCCCCCCCACAGGGCACATGCAGCCCCCCCACTGCAATGGCGCCCTAGGCTCCAGCAGCCCTCTAGGGCTGCACAGCCCCCCCCCACGAAGCTCGGCCCCTCCCCAGCTGGCTGGGGACCCTGCTCCATGCCTGCCGTGCACTGCAGGGCACCGAGAGCCTGGGCAAGCTCACCCTTGCATGGCCTCTGGGCCGGGACTAACGACCCGACAAGGGGAAACTGAGGCTCCTTCCCTGCTTGGCCTGGGGGCATGGATCCCAGCGCTGCTGGGTGTGGGTGGGCCCGGCCGCCACTCAGCACAGATCACCGCAGCCACAGCCTCCTGGGCATGGCGCTTTGCCTGGCTCCTCGCTCCCTCTCTGCTCCAGCCCAGCAGGGCAGCACCCGCCCTGGGCACTGGGAGCAACTGGCCTTTGGGAGCGGGGGAAGGCCCTTGGTGGCCATGGGCCGGCGGGGGAGGGCATAGCCTGGAGAGCCCAGGGACCGGCCGGACTTGGGGAGCGCACGTTGAAAGCTCACTCCAGTCCCCACCGCCAGCCTGGGGCATGTAGCCACCTGGGCGTGAGCCCTCCGGGCCGGCTGAGGAACTGGGGCATCGGGGGCTCACAGGGGGTGCATACAGGGGTGCTCAGTGCCCGGCCATTACTGGCTCAGTGTGATGGGGGGGGGTTTGCAGAAAACAGCCCAGAACTGGAGCTGTGGGGCTGGTGACCCTAGCCCCGCTCAGGGGGCACGGCCGCTTCCCACCAGACAACAGGCTGAGAGGGATCCTGCTAGGGACACAGGGGGGCCCAGGCGACCCCCTTACCTGGGGAGACACTGGGGGGAGGGGCTGTTGCTGGGAGAGGGGGGCTGGCTCTGGGGACACCGGGGAGCAGGCAGGGCCCAGCCGGCTGCGGGGGAGTCTGAGGGGATGGGCTGAGGGATCGTCGCTGTTCAAAGCTCCATAGACCCCCCTGCTGGTCACTGGGGGCTGGAGAACGGGGCGCTGTCCCTCTGGGGGGGTCCAGGGGGCCAGAGGGAGGGGACCCTCCAAAGGGAATCATGGCGGAGGCAGGCAGCTGGAGGCACCATCCCAGAGGTGGGGGGGTGGACTCCCCAGGGGAGAGGGGCCCCCCCGAGAGGGTCGCTGCACTGGAGTGGACCCCGAGAAGGGGCTGTCTCACTGCTGGGGGGGAGGGCTCCCCGGGAAGGGGCTGCCGCACTGGAGAGGGGGGTGCTGCCTGGGGACAGACAGGCTGAGCATGGGCACCCCCTGAGAGCCGGGACAGGCCACCCCATCCAACCCCCCAGGGCCCTGCACTCACCGCCCCCCCCCCACGGGCTCCCCAGGGCAGGTGCACAGGGTCGGAACCGCGAAACCAGGCACTGGTGGGTCTGGGGCAGGGAGCCCGGCCCCCCAGCCTGGCTCAGACGTACAGGAAAGGCCAAGGGAGCCCGGCCCCCCCAGCCTGGCTCAGTCATACAGGAAAGGCCAAGGGAGCCCGGCCCCCCCAGCCTGGCTCAGACGTCCAGGAAAGGCCAAGGGAGCCCGGCCCCCCAGCCTGGCTCAGTCATACAGGAAAGGCCAAGGGAGCCCGGCCCCCCAGCCTGGCTCAGTCGTCCAGGAAAGGCCAAGGGAGCCCGGCCCCCCAGCCTGGCTCAGTCGTCCAGGAAAGGCCAAGGGAGCCCGGCCCCCCCAGCCTGGCTCAGACGTCCAGGAAAGGCCAAGGGAGCCCGGCCCCCCAGCCTGGCTCAGTCGTCCAGGAAAGGCCAAGGGAGCCCGGCCCCCCAGCCTGGCTCAGTCGTCCAGGAAAGGCCAAGGGAGCCCGGCCCCCCAGCCTGGCTCAGTCGTCCAGGAAAGGCCAAGGGAGCCCGGCCCCCCAGCCTGGCTCAGTCGTCCAGGAAAGGCCAAGGGAGCCCGGCCCCCCAGCCTGGCTCAGTCGTCCAGGAAAGGCCAAGGGAGCCCGGCCCCCCAGCCTGGCTCAGTCGTCCAGGAAAGGCCAAGGGAGCCCGGCCCCCAGCCTGGCTCAGACATACAGGAAAGGCCAAGGGAGCCCAGCCCCCCAGCCTGGCTCAGTCGTCCAGGAAAGGCCAAGGGAGCCCGGCCCCCCAGCCTGGCTCAGTCGTCCAGGAAAGGCCAAGGGAGCCCGGCCCCCAGCCTGGCTCAGTCGTCCAGGAAAGGCCAAGGGAGCCCAGCCCCCCAGCCTGGCTCAGTCGTCCAGGAAAGGCCAAGGGAGCCCGGCCCCCAGCCTGGCTCAGACATACAGGAAAGGCCAAGGGAGCCCAGCCCCCCAGCCTGGCTCAGTCGTCCAGGAAAGGCCAAGGGAGCCCGGCCCCCCAGCCTGGCTCAGTCGTCCAGGAAAGGCCAAGGGAGCCCAGCCCCCCAGCCTGGCTCAGTCGTCCAGGAAAGGCCAAGGGAGCCCGGCCCCCAGCCTGGCTCAGACATACAGGAAAGGCCAAGGGAGCCCAGCCCCCCAGCCTGGCTCAGTCGTCCAGGAAAGGCCAAGGGAGCCCGGCCCCCCAGCCTGGCTCAGTCGTCCAGGAAAGGCCAAGGGAGCCCGGCCCCCAGCCTGGCTCAGACATACAGGAAAGGCCAAGGGAGCCCAGCCCCCCAGCCTGGCTCAGTCGTCCAGGAAAGGCCAAGGGAGCCCGGCCCCCCAGCCTGGCTCAGTCGTCCAGGAAAGGCCAGGGGAGCCCGGCCCCCCAGCCTGGCTCAGTCGTCCAGGAAAGGCCAAGGGAGCCCGGCCCCCCAGCCTGGCTCAGTCGTCCAGGAAAGGCCAAGGGAGCCCGGCCCCCCAGCCTGGCTCAGACGTACAGGAAAGGCCAAGGGAGCCCGGCCCCCCAGCCTGGCTCAGTCGTCCAGGAAAGGCCAAGGGAGCCCGGCCCCCCAGCCTGGCTCAGTCGTCCAGGAAAGGCCAAGGGAGCCCGGCCCCCCAGCCTGGCTCAGTCGTCCAGGAAAGGCCAAGGGAGCCCGGCCCCCCAGCCTGGCTCAGACGTACAGGAAAGGCCAAGGGCGCCCGGCCCCCCACCTGTGTACTTGTTGACCCCTGCCTGGGCGGCGACGTCGGCCAGCACCACGATGCCACGGGCGGGGTCGCTGGCAGCCACGTCCATCTCCAGCAGCGCGTGCGGGCCCAGCTTGCCGTGGGCGTAGTTGGCGATGTAGATGGCGTAGCGGCCAGAGCCCTGCGGGGGAGGGGGCAGCAGCAGGGCTGGGCAGGGTCCTGGGGCACCCCAGGGTGGCACTGCAGTCATGGGCCCGGCCAGCCCCCCCCTCGGAGCAGATTCCAGCCCCGCAGCACAGGCTGCCGGCTGCTCCCCCCCCCCCCGGGGCCCCACGCCGAGCCGGGCCCCCCCGCACCGCCGGCTGCCCCCCCCCCCGGGTCCCCACGCCGAGCCGGGCCCCCCCTCGCCGCCGGCTGCCCCCCCCCGGGCCCCTCCGCGCCGAGCCAGGCCCCCCCGTGCCGCCGCCTGCCCCCCCGGGGCCCCACGCCGAGCCGGGCCCCCCCTCGCCGCCGGCTGCCCCCCCGGGGCCCCACGCCGAGCCGGGCCCCCCCTCGCCGCCGGCTGCCCCCCCTGGGGCCCCACGCCGAGCCGGGCCCCCCCTCGCCGCCGGCTGCCCCCCCTGGGGCCCCACGCCGAGCCGGGCCCCCCCGCGCCGCCGGCTGCCCCAGCCGAGCTGGGGGGCCACACTCGGGCTGAGCCTGGGGCCCAAGAGCCTCTCCAGGCCCCCACCTGCCAGACTCTGTCCATGCAGCTGCCCCTCTGCATGCTGGGAATGTTCATGCTGAGCCCCCCTCTCCCCCCCCACTTTACTTCACCAACCCCCACTTACCTCACTGCTCAGGCCTGCTCCCCTCCCCCCGCCCCATCTCCCCCCATGGTGCAGCCACACTCCCTTGCTGAACCCTGAGCCTCCCACTCAGCTATTCCCCTCCCACCCACTGCCCCCCACGTCACAGCTTGCCCCTGCTCTGCTGCCCTCCAACCCCCTCCCCTGGCTCCCCCCTGCTCCTGCGCACAGCTGGGCCCCGAGAACCCTTCGAGGCAGGCGATAGGCCCATAAGCCACCCGACAGGCTTTTCCCCAGCAGAGGCGACTGGGGAGGGGGTGCAAGCCTGGGGTACCCAGACACTGGGCAGCTGGGGGGGGACCCTGACCCACACTCCCTGTAAGCCCTGTGCTGGGGCAGCCGCTCCGGAGCGAGTCTCATGCCACCCAGCCAGTCAGCAGAGCACCCACCTCAGGTTGGTTCTGTGGGTGGTGCCCATTCACACCAGCCTGGGTGCACAGAACACTGTTTATTCTGCACAAGCGGAGGGACCCTTGGCCCGGGGCATGTTGGGGACAGAGCTCAGGCCAGGAAGTACCGACTCTGCGGCCCCCCCCCCCCCCCCCCCCGAGATGGCCTGGAGGAGTCTGGAGGACAGAGCCCACGCTGGGCAGTTAGAAGTGCCACCCATGACTCCCCGCCACGCTCCCGGGCACTCACCGTCCGGTCCACGCAGGCCACCGAGCGCCCGGCGAAGCGGCTGGCCACGGCCCGGTTCGCCTCGTCGCTCAGCAGGTCCTCCCAGCGCCCGGCCCGCCACTTGAAGAGCTTGTCTGGGTAGGTGGCCAGGCCTGGGGGAGAGCGGCAGGAGCAGAGTTCCCTGTAAGCCCTGTGCCCGGGCGGATTAGCAGTGCCCACGGCTAGGCTGGGGTGCACTGATCAGAGGGCCCGTGGGGCGGCGGCTGGGCCCTGGAGGTGCTCTAGAGGCCCAGGGACGGGCCCCGGCACACAGGGATCATCAAGGGGCTGCAGAGGCTCGTTCCTTCCTTGCCCGTAAGACGCACGCAGGGAGTGAGAATCTGCCCAGGCAGGGGGCAACTGGGGGGCAGCACAAGGCCACATGCACTGCCTGGGGCAGGGAGCAGGCCAGCCCTCGCGAGCCCCCCACTCTGCTGGTGCCTCTTCATCTTGGCCCTCAATGGCGCCCCGCAGGCCCGGGGCCCGCCCTGCCCCCGCGCTCTGTGCTCCAGGGCAGCGCCGGGCCGGCCCCCCGGGGGACTGGCTGGGCAGAGGCGCGAGGAGCCGCGGGGGGGGGGGAGCCGCGGCGGGGGGGGGGGGGGAGCCGCGCGGCAGCGACAGGAGTAATGGGAGCACTTGATTTAGGGACAGCAGCCCTGGCAGCTGCAGCCGGGTAATTAGGAGTGTCAGGAAGACGGATCCCGGCTGAGGGCCACGTGCCCCCTCCCCCACTCGGCTAAGCTGAGCACGCGACCGCCCAGCCCTGCCCAAGGAGCCGCGGGCGAGCCGGGGGCCGATGCCCAGGAGGGGGGAGCGCTCCGACTGCACAGGCTGGCCCTGCTCGGGGCCTGGGGCTCAGAGGCGACTCCGGGCACCAGGGCCCGTGGCGGAGGGAGGCTGGCGGAGCCCCCGGCCCTGCCCGTCTCCCATGGCAGCGCGGCCGAGGGCAGTGGGCACCGCGGGGCAGGCTGCAGCCAGGCCACATGGAGCAGACTCCGGCAGCGGGGGCACAGGAGGGGCTCCAGGAGACCCCATCACTACCCTGGGGATGGGGCGACGGACGGCGGCCAGCCTACCCCCAGGGACAGCAGGGACCTGCCAGGGTGGGCCAGGCTGTGCCACGCTTGGGGCACCCAGCTGGGTGTGGGGCAGCCTCTGCCTGGAGTGCCAGCTCCCCCCTCGCCCTCCTCTGCCTTGGGGCCCAGCTTGACCTACGGCTTTAGGGAGAAGGCCCCTCCCTGGGGTCCTGCCCACAGCCCCCCGGGGCTAGGGGACCCCCCAGCAGAGCCCCAGGGGCTGCCTGGCCCGGGCCCACGGCACGGCAGGGAGGGCTGGGGGCTGCAGGAACCGCTGACTCAGCGGCTGCACCGGCTCCACCGCCCGGCCATGAATCAATGAGTCACTCGAGTGAGAAATTAACTCCAGGCTGCACAGATCCCTCATGCGCCGAAGGTCACACAGCGGGGCACTGCGCCCCTTGCCCCCCACGGTCCCCCAACCTGCACCCAGCCCTGCTCCCCTGCGCCCCCCACGGCCCCCCAACCTGCACCCAGCCCTGCTCCCCTGCGCCCCCCGCCCCCCACAGGCCCCCCAACCTGCACCCAGCCCTGCTCCCATGCACCCCCTGCAGGTCCCCAGCCTGCACCTGCCCCCGCTCCCACGCCCACGCAGATCTCCCAGCCTGCTCCCTCTGCAGGGCTCCAGCCCACCCTGCTACAGATCTCCCCAACCCACCCCCCCCAGGGCTCCCAGCCTGCATCCCCCCCAGCCCTGCTCCCATGCCCCCACTCACAGGCCTCCCCAGCTGCCCGCCACAAGGCCCCCAGCCCACACCTATCCCTGCTCCCATGCCCCCTGCAACCCCTCCAACCCTCCCCAACCAGCAGGACCCCCAGAGCGCCCCTGCTTCCACCTCCCCGCAAACTCCCCAGCCCACACCCAGCTCTGCTCCCATGCCCCCAGCCCTCCCCCCAAACAGGCCCCCCCCAGCCTGCACCCACCCCTGCTCCCTCTGCCGGGGACTCGCTCACAGCAGGCTGCCGCCAGTCCCCAGGTGAACGGTGGCGTGCCCCTCCGGAGCCAGGCCCTGCCATGGGCTGGGTGGGGGAAGCGGGCTCTCTGGAGACTGGGCTGCAGGCCACATGGTGGGGGAGGGCAGAGGATGGGTCGTGGGCTGCCTGGCTGGGCTGGGGTGGGGGGGCAGCAGGGGTCAGAGAACGAGCCACGGGCTGCCTGGCGGGGGGGAGGAGGGCGGGGGTCGGGGGATGAGCCACGGGCTGCCTGGCGGGGGGGGAGGAGGGCGGGGGACGAGCCACGGGCTGCCTGGCTGGTGGGGGGGGAGCAGGGGTCGGAGGACAAGCCACGGGCTGCCTGGCTGGTGGGGGGGGAGCAGGGGTCGGAGGACGAGCCCCGGGCTGCCTGGCTGGTGGGGGGGGAGCAGGGGTCGGAGGACGACCCACGGGCTGCCTGGCTGGTGGGGGGGGGGGGAGCAGGGGTCAGAGGACGAGCCCCGGGCTGCCTGGCTGGTGGGGGGGGAGCAGGGGTCGGAGGACGACCCACGGGCTGCCTGGCTGGTGGGGGGGGGGGAGCAGGGGTCAGAGGACGAGCCCCGGGCTGCCTGGCTGGTGGGGGGGGGGGAGCAGGGGTCGGAGGACGAGCCCTGGGCTGCCTGGCTGGTGGGGGGGGAGCAGGGGTCAGGGGACGAGCCCCGGGCTGCCTGGCGGGGGGGGCTCACCCGAGAAGGCGTTGTTGGTGTTGAGGAAGTAGATCTCCTCGCGCCCGTCCCCGTCGACGTCGCAGGCCGCCACCCCGATGGCGTTGCCCTGCCGGTCCCGCAGCGCGTAGTAGGGGGAGCTGCGCTCGTCCCGCGCCAGGTTCACCAGCCGCTGGCGCGCCCGGTCGTACTTCAGCACCAGGTTGGGCCCGTTGTACCTGGGCAGGCGGGAGGTGGGCTGGCGAGGCTGCACCGGGCCCCCCAAGGGCCTGGGGAGCCTCGGGAAGGGGCCGTACTGCCCGCTGGGCACTGCCGCTCCCAGGCCAGGAGCCAGAGGCTGCAGGGACATGGGGGGCGCTGCTCTGGGCCCGGGTGGGCCTGGCACAGCAGCACCGGGGGAGGCTCTCCTAGCCGGATGGCTTGGGGCGCTCTCGGGTCTGGCACCCGGCCATGGAGCCAGAGAGCTGGGCAGGCCTGGGCTGTGCCCAACCCACGGCAGCAGCGCGCCCGAGCCGGGGGGCAGGAAGGACCGAGCAGGGCTGCTGGGGGGCAGGGCCCGTATGGCCTGGGACTGGCACAGCTGCCTGCTTGGTGCCATGCTGAGCCGGGCCACGCAGCCAGGGGAGGGGCTGGGCCCTGCTGCCCGCAGCCAGCTTGGCACTTGGGGGGTGGGCTGGGCCCTGGACCCAGCCGCTCCCTCCAGAGGCTGCACCTGCCAGCCGGGGGCACCTCTGCCACGCTGGGCCCCCAAGCACAGTCTGGGGGCAGGGCACAGCCCCGTGCCAGGGGCCCAGCAGCTGCAGGATCCCTGCCCTGCCCCCTCCAGCTGTGGGGCGGCCCCAGAGCGGGGCTGGGAGCCAGCAGCCGGCACAGCAAGGCCCCGGGACAGGCCGGGCAGCGGCAGAGCCTGGGCTGGCCCAGGACAGATCAGACGCCCACTGGGCCCCGCCCCGCCCAGTAAACACGTTACACAACGGCCAGGGCTGGTTACACAACCTCCTCCCGGCAGCGCCACGTGGCAGGGGGGGCTGGCTCACAGCTGCCCCCCACGCCCTGGGAGCGGTCGAGCCCCCCAGCCAGACCCCCATGCTGCCCCTCTCCTCCTGCTGGCAGCTCACTAGCCTCCCTGAGCCACTGCTGTGCCGAGGGGGCATAGCCCCGCGCTGCCCCACCCAGGGGTGCTGCCGGTGGGCGGCCATCCCCGCGGGACCATCTGACTGGCACAGCGGGGCGGGGCCTCTCCTGGGCCAGCGTGTGCCCAGCCGGGCCCCAGTGGCTGGGAGGCACCTGCCCCCCAGCGGGATCCCCGGGCAGGGCTTGACCCTCAGGGCTTGCCAGCGCCACACGCGCCCTGCTCAGGCCGGCCGCCCCCCATCCGTGGGGCTCCATCCCTGGGCCAGGCTGCTCGTTCCTGCCACAGCGGGACCGGCCCTGCCCCCCACAGGCAGGCCTGGCTCCCCTGCCCACCCCAGCCTCCAGGTGCCCCCGGGCACTGACCGCTTGCAAGCCAGCCCCAGCCCTGCCCCCGGGGCACCCCTAGGGGCCTGCGCCGCCCAGTGCGCTTTGCTGGCTGCCCGCCCTGCTGGGTCCCAGGGGCCTGGGGCACCCGGAGCTGGAGGATCTAACTGGGCAGGGGTGGGGCCCAGCCCTCCGCACTGGGAACTATGGGGCAGGGACCAGGGCCATGAGTCTGGGCTGCCGTACCTCCCTCGCTGTGCCGCTGGCCGGGCCCCTCCACAGCCAGGAGCCCAGCGGGTGCTGCAGAGCGCGGGGTGCATGGGGAGCCCAGCAAAGGGCTGTTCAAGCCCCCCAGCTCAGCCCGGCCCCCGGGCCCAGGCACCCACCGGGCGGAGGGACAGTGGGACCCCGCCCCGCCCCCACTACCCACCCTGCCACCACGATGTCCAAGGCGCCGTCGGCGTCCACGTCGGTCACGGCCACGCCGTAGTTGAGCTGCGTGGGGTTGCTGTCGTAGTCGGGCGGGAGGACGCGGCCGGTGACGGCTGTGAACATGGGCTCGCTGCGCTGGGAACCCTGGCCAGGCCGCCACAGCGCCAGCAGCCACAGCAGGAGCATCCTCGGCACCTGGAGCCAAACCCACGGGCACTCAGCCCGGGACACACCTGAGCAGCCATCCCCTGCCCCGTCCCTCCCAGCCTGCCCTGCTGCCACGGCGAGGCCAGGTCACTGCCACAGGTGGCTCCACAGCTGGGCCACGGTCTGGCTGCCTGCCCACACTCGCCCTGGGACAGTCCCTGCCCTGGACACGGGAATCGCATGTGGCAGCCACGGAAGGGGGCCCACCCTGCGTGGCACCAGAGCTGCTGCACCGTGGCCACCAGCGTCCCAGTGCAGAGGAGGTCGGGGACGGGGGACCCGGACTGCAAGGTCTGGGCGAGCCCCACAGGTGCAGCTCAGCGCCAGACTGGTGAGGTGCCCGGCTGTCACCGCCCAGCTAACGAGACGCGGGCACCCGACCGCAGGCCACACGAGGGTAATGGAATTCCACGGCCACCGGCCACGGAGCTCCGGAGCCTGCAGAGCTCGGCCAAAGGGAGGCAGCCACACGCCCGACCCCCCCTCCCGGGGAAGAGCAGCAAGTGAAGCCGGGGCTGTGCCAGAGGCGCCCGGAGCCCGGAGCCGGCGCCAAAGCAACATGCCATTGCCATGGCTCGTGCCACCCGGCAGGGGACACTGAAGGCAGTGAGCCCTGAGGCAGACACGATGACAGGGCGGGGGGCTGCTCCTGCAGCTCCCCCTTCCCCACGGCATGAGCCCCCCACGCTGGTGCCTGTGCTAGGGAGGAGCCCTGCCTCGGCAGGAGGGTCACCGAGCACGGAGGCCGAGCCAGGCACATTCACCCCACCCAGCCCAGCCTCCGGCAGCAGCAGGGGACTCCCAGGGAGCACCCCAGGGACAGCACTGGGGCGGGTCAGAGCTGAGTGCACACGGGTTTGGTTCCAGGCACCCCCAGCCATGGGAGCTGCTTGGCTGGAAGACAAGGGGGGTGCACCCCAGATTCAAGCCCCCAGGCTGAGGGCCTGTGGCAGGGATAGCTTCTTCCCGAGCACCCCCTTGTGGCCTAGGCTGCTGCTGCAGAGCCCTGCCTCAGTTTCCCCATGGTTCAAGTGCTCTCAGAAGCAGCCCTTCCTGGGCTGGGTTTATTCCAATGAAATCATTCAAGACAGCTCACGTCAGCCACCCAGCCTCTCCCACTGGGGCCCAAGGCCTCGCTGGAGAGGAGCCCTCCCCTCCCCCCTCCTCGCTGTGTCCGAGCACCCCGGCTGCTGCCCCAGACCCAGCTCTGCACCCCGGCAGAGACAGCAGGGCTGGCCTTCCCGCTGCTGGTGCTCCAGGCCCCAGGGCTGCCCTCCGGGCTGGGGGGTGGGAGCAGCCAGGCACCCTGGGGCACTAGGGCCACTGAGGGAGGCTCAGGGCTTCCCGACACCAGGCAGGCCACCCTGGCTCTGGAGCGCCCACGACGGGGCGGCATCACCCCCGACTCACAGAGCAGCAAATTCCCCACCCTGCCCAGAGCCAGCCCCCCCCTCCCGCCAGGGCCCCACCCTGCCCAGAGCCAGCCCCCCCCCTCCTGCCAGGGCCCCACCCTGCCCAGAGCCAGCCCCCCCCTGCCCAGGGCCAGCCCCCCCCTCCTGCCAGGGCCCCACCCTGCCCAGAGCCAGCCCCCCCCTCCTGCCAGGGCCCCACCCTGCCCAGAGCCAGCCCCCCCCTCCTGCCAGGGCCCCACCCTGCCCAGAGCCAGCCCCCCCCTCCTGCCAGGGCCCCACCCTGCCCAGAGCCAGCCCCCCCCCTCCTGCCAGGGCCCCACCTTGCCCAGAGCCAGCCCCCTCCCGCCAGGGCCCCACCCTGCCCAGAGCCAGCCCCTCTTTGCATCCCTGGATGGGCTCTGCCTTGCCAAGATGCAGCCCCCTCTCGAGCCGCCCTGCCAGACGGGGCTCAACTCCCCTTCCCCTCCGCACCAGCCCTTCCACCCTGCCCCCGCCACCACCAGCCCCGCCCTGGGCACCGAGGAGGGAGGCTCTGCCCGGCACCCTGCCCAGTCTGTGTCCCAGCCGGGCGGCCGGCTCCTGGGGCGACGTGTCCAGCCGCGGGCGGGCCCGGGACACGGCAGGAGGCTGCGACAGGCCCCGACCCGGCCGGCTCATCGCGCCCGGCACTCGCAGCGCCTGGATTTGGCTAATTAAGCTAATACATCAGCGGGCCCCTCGGCGGGATTGGGAGGGAAAGGCCATGAATTAGCCAGGCCTGCCTCGCAGACCCCCTCACGCCCCAGCCCTGCCCCGGCAGCAGGCCGTGCCCACGGGCTGGGCCACCCCCCAGTGCTCTCCCGCTTGGCCCAGCCTGCTCCCCAGCCAGCTGCAGGAGAACCCTCCAGGGCCGGATGGAGCCTTTCCAGGAGGAACAATGTCCCTGATTGGAGACAAAAGGCCGCTCCAGGGATCCAGGCCTTGCGACTGGGCGGGGGTGGCAGCGCGGCCTGGAGCCAGCTCCCCGCTGGGTGCTGCCAGCCAGGAGATGCCAGGCATGTGGCCACAGCTACAGGCTGCCAGGCCTGCTGGGTGGCTCTGCCTGGCTCTGCCCATGCCCCTCGCCGCACAGACCCAGCCACTGGCCTTGTGCACACAGGCCTGCGACACCTGGACGCCCTCGGCTCCCCCCCAGGCCCTGCCAGGGCACCGGGGACATCACGCAGCTGGGGCTGGGGACGGTGTGCACCCGGGGCATGGCCACCCTGCAGCTGGTACAGCCCCCAGCCACCCCGGGCTTGGCCATTGGCCGTGTCCACCCCAGCCCTGCGTGGGGGCTGGGCTAGGGGACTGCCGGCCCATGCCTGGGGCTGCCCCGCCCCTGCCCCTGCCCCCACCAGTCCCTGGGAGCAGCACCCGCAGCTGCACAAGCTCCTGGGCTCCCAAGCCTGCCCAGTCCCCCTCCGTTCCCAGCCCACTCGGGCCAGGGACAAAGCACCAGGGGAGCCCCCACCCTGGGGCAGCCGTGTGGGTGCTGGGGGGAGGTAACGGGAGGGGCTGCAGAGCCCGGGCCAGGCCGGAGCAGCAGGGCTCAGGAACCTGGAGCTGGGGAGTGAAGGGTGCGGGCCTGGCCCAGGGTGGAGTGTCCCTGCTGCAGAGACTGCTCCGGGGGGCACACCGGGGACAGCCCAGGCCCCGGGGCTCAGAGCAGAGGGCACCTGGCACTGAACCAGGGGTTTACCCCCCCCCCCCCCCCGGCCTGGTGTTGGATGATGCCGCAGCACCCTGTTCCCGGCACACCCTCCAGTGCAGGCAGAGCCAGCCCCCCCCCCCACCTCCCTCTCCCCACACAGGGCTGCCTCCCCCCCCCCCCCCAAGTCTCCTCTCCTCACACTGGGCAGCCTCCTCTCTCCATGCAGGGCAGCCCCGCCCCCCCCCAGGCAGGACAGCTGGCCCGCGGGCAGAGGGGCCAGCGCAGGCAGCAGAGCCGGGCGCAGTCGTCGTAGCAGCCCCCAAACCCATGGCTGCCCCCAGAGCCCCCAGCCTCTCCAGCACCTGTGCCCACAGGCCAGTCTCTGCAGGCCACACCCTGGCCCCGAGAGCGACAGGGGGCCGCCCCATGGCCACCTTCCAGCCCTGCAATACCCACTGCTGCTACAGCGCCCAGGCACCAGGCTCATCCTGCCCAGCAGGCTCGTCTCCCCGCCTGGCACCAGAGCCCAGGGACCCGCCGGGCAGAGCTGCTCTCCCCAGTGAGCCCACCCGTGCGGGCCCCGCTCTAGCCAAGGGCGGCAGGTCGCTCCGGCGCCGCTCCAGCCCTCCTGTCCCGGGCACTGGCCCTCAGCTGGGCGGGATCTAGGGTCCAGGGAGGCCCCAGCCCCTGGCCTGCAGGAGTTTCCATCACACCCAGGATCACAGTCTGGGTCAATGGCTCCAGGCCCCTCTCCCCGGACGGGCCCAGCGCTGCTCAGGGTGGCTGATGGGCCGTACGGGCAGAGCCTGGATTGCCAGCTCCCCAGCCTCACCCCCCAGCGGCCAGTCTGCTACCCTCAGCCTCCCCAGGGCCAGAGCGCCCGGCTCTGGGGCGCAGCCAGCTGCTAATGCAGTGTGGCACTGAGCAGTCACCTTAGCATCCGCGCGCCAGCCGGACGGGACCTTGGCTCTGCCAGGTGCTGCCACTTCCCCTGCAGGCTGCCAGCCAGCCCCTGTACCGCAGGAACGCTGCAAGCACATACCCAGCCCTGTCCTCCATGCCCCCTGCCTGGCACCCCCATCCCTGGGGCCCAGCCCTACAGCCAGCCCCTGTACCGCAGGAACGCTGCAAGCACATACCCAGCCCTGTCCTCCGTGCCCCCTGCCTGGCACCCCCATCCCTGGGGCCCAGCCCCTACAGCCAGCCCCTGTACCGCAGGAACGCTGCAAGCACATACCCAGCCCCGTCCTCCGTGCCCCCTGCCTGGCACCCCCATCCCTGGGGCCCAGCCCTACAGCCAGCCCCTGTACCGCAGGAACGCTGCAAGCACATACCCAGCCCCGTCCTCCGTGCCCCCTGCCTGGCACCCCCATCCCTGGGGCCCAGCCCTACAGCCAGCCCCTGTACCACAGGAACGCTGCAAGCACATACCCAGCCCTGTCCTCCGTGCCCCCTGCCTGGCACCCCCCATCCCTGGGGCCCAGCCCTACAGCCAGCCCCTGTACCGCAGGAACGCTGCAAGCACATACCCAGCCCCGTCCTCCGTGCCCCCTGCCTGGCACCCCCATCCCTGGGGCCCAGCCCCTACAGCCAGCCCCTGTACCGCAGGAACGCTGCAAGCACATACCCAGCCCTGTCCTCCGTGCCCCCTGCCTGGCACCCCCATCCCTGGGGCCCAGCCCCTACAGCCAGCCCCTGTACCGCAGGAACGCTGCAAGCACATACCCAGCCCCGTCCTCCGTGCCCCCTGCCTGGCACCCCCCATCCCTGGGGCCCAGCCCTACAGCCAGCCCCTGCCCAGCCCCCCAACACCCAGCCCTGTCCCCTCCCACCCCCACAGCCAGCCCTTGCTCCCTGCCTGGCACACCCATCACCCCCCCTGCCCTGCCCTGTTCTCCATGCCCCCTGCCTGGCACCCCCAGCCCTTGCCCCCTGCCTGGCACCTCATCACCCACCCCCAGAGCCAGCCCTTGCCCCGCTCTCCGTGCCCCACTACCTGTCCCGCCCCGGCACCCACGTGCTGCCCAAGCCCATCCCCGTCGCCTCCTGCCCGAGCTCCCGCCCCGCCCGCAGCTACTCACGGGCCCCGTGGCCGGCGTCCCAACCCCGCTCGCGGTCCCCCAGCTGCAGCCCAGCCGGCCCGCGCGCCCCTTATGGGGAGCCAGCCACGGGCAGGCGGCCAATGGGCTCGGGGCCGGGGCCGCGCCGGCCAATGGGGAGCGGGGAGGCGGGGCCGGCGGCCAATGGGGAGCGGGGAGGCGGGGCCGTCGGGGCTGATTTACTACCCGGCGTGGCAGGGCTGGGGTCCCGGGACTGGTGGCTGCGGGCGGCCCGTGGCCCGTGGCCCGGCGGGCTCCTGGCCTAGGCGAGGGGGGTTCCCCTGCGGGGCTGCCCTGGACCGGCCTGCCCCACGTCGGAGCCGGCCCCCCCCAGCCCACAGGACAAGGCCACGTGCCCCGGGGCCACCCCGCTGGCTGCAGTGTGACCAGCCACGAGCCGCCCTGCCCGGAGGGCCCCCCCCAGTGCCCCGGGGCCACCCCCCCCATGCCCAGTGCCCCGGGGCCACCCCGCTGGCTGTAGTGTGACCAGCCACGAGCCGCCCTGCCCGGAGGGCCCCCCCCAGTGCCCCGGGCCACCCCCCCCATGCCCAGTGCCCCGGGGCCACCCCGCTGGCTGCAGAGTGTGACCAGCCACGAGCCGCCCTGCCCGGAGGGCCCCCCCCAGTGCCCCGGGGCCACCCCCCCCATGCTCAGTGCCCCGGGGCCACCCCGCTGGCTGCAGAGTGTGACCAGCCACGAGCCGCCCTGCCCGGAGGGCCCCCCCCAGTGCCCCGGGGCCACCCCCCCCATGCCCAGTGCCCCGGGGCCACCCCGCTGGCTGCAGTGTGACCAGCCACGAGCCGCCCTGCCCGGAGCGCCCCCCCCCAGTGCCCCGGGGCCACCCCCTCATGCCCAGTGCCCCGGGGCCACCCCCCCCATGCCCAGTGCCCCGGGGCCACCCCCCCATGCCCAGTGCCCCGGGGCCACCCCCCCCATGCTCAGTGCCCCGGGGCCACCCCCCCCATGCCCAGTGCCCCGGGGCCACCCCGCTGGCTGCAGAGTGTGACCAGCCACGAGCCGCCCTGCCCGGAGCGCCCCCCCCAGTGCCCCGGGGCCACCCCCCCCATGCCCAGTGCCCCGGGGCCACCCCGCTGGCTGCAGAGTGTGACCAGCCACGAGCCGCCCTGCCCGGAGGGCCCCCCCCAGTGCCCCGGGGCCACCCCCCCCATGCCCAGTGCCCCGGGGCCACCCCCCCCATGCTCAGTGCCCCGGGGCCACCCCCCCCATGCCCAGTGCCCCGGGGCCACCCCCCCCATGCTCAGTGCCCCGGGGCCACCCCCCCCATGCTCAGTGCCCCGGGGCCACCCCCCCCCATGCCCAGTGCCCCGGGGCCACCCCCCCATGCCCAGTGCCCCGGGGCCACCCCGCTGGCTGCAGAGTGTGACCAGCCACTAGCCGCACTGCCCGGAGGGCCCCCCCCAGTGCCCCGGGGCCACCCCCCCCATGCCCAGTGCCCCGGGGCCACCCCCCCCATGCCCAGTGCCCCGGGGCCACCCCCCCCATGCCCAGTGCCCCGGGGCCACCCCGCTGGCTGCAGAGTGTGACCAGCCACGAGCCGCCCTGCCCGGAGCACCCCCCCCCCCCGTGCCCAGTGCCCCGGGGCTGCCCCCCCGCTCCATGTGGCTGACTCACGGAGAGCCAGACCACGCCCAGAACCACGGCGAGGCAGTGGCAGGGCCGGGAACAGAATGCGGCTCTCCTATGTCCCAGTCCGCAGCCAGTCGCGCCCGCCCCCGGCACCTGCAGCCACCTGGCTCCCACCGCACCACCCCCTCCACGGTGCTGTGGGACTGGGAGCACCCGTGGGTGCCTGTGCCACCTGCTGCTGAGGCCAGGAGAGGGGCTGTGCCAGCAGCGTACCCCCAGCCTGTGCTCTGTGCCCACAGGGGTGCTGGGGCCCAGGCGCCCACCCAGCTGTTGCCCGCCTTGCACTGAACTTAGCTCCCCAGTCCCCACTGCGCACGGCTGGATGTCTCAGCCCGGCCTGCTGTTACCAGCACAGCCTCTACCACAAGCAGGTAGGAAACAGGCCGGCAGGAAGCCAGGCCGAGCATGCTGAGACTGCCAATGGGGCAGGCCCTGGCGGCTCCCAGGCCTCCAACCTGGCTCATTATGCCACTGGGGATGCAACGTGGCCCATCCTCCCACGGGAGCATCCGAGCACATCCCCTCCCCCGCCCGCACTGCTGTCCATCACTGGCTCACGCCTGCACACTGCCCCTCCCGCCCAGCGCCTGGCGCCCCCGCTGCTCACGTGCCGTCCCCCTGCCCCTGCCCCACATGCTGGGCTTGCTTTTACCCGTCGGAGGCGCTGGTCTGTGTGCTCCCCGGACCCTGTCCTCACAGCCCTCCGTGCGCCCGCAACCCTGCATCCCCAGCCCCAGAGCGAGGGACTCACCCAGGGCTGCCCAGGAAGTCTGGGGCTAAGGGGGCAGGCAGGGCCTCAGGCCAGCCCCCCACGCACAGGGCAGCCCTTCCACTGCCCTTCCCTTACGAAAGGGGGCTCAGACATGTCATGGGGGCAATGGGAGCAGCGGGTGGGCGAAGGGGATGGATACGCACACAGGACAGCAGGGCCAAGAGCTTCTCCCCCACCCTGCCCCACTCCCAGGAATAAGGGACCCAGGGGCAGGTGAGAGAGGCCCATTCTGGCTGATCAGAGCAGGTCTCTCAACTGAAGCTACAGTTAACCTGGGGAACTCACAGCCACAGGACGCCATAGGGGCATGAGCTGAGCATGACCCCAGCACGGTGGGGCATTTCTGCATATTTGATGGGGTAGGAGGGGCGGATTCTCTCCCCCCAGGTGACCTATCCTACTACCCCAGCACCCATCCCTTCCCCCACCCTGCATACTCCACCCTCACACTCATCTCACCCACCCAGCCCCAAGGGGCCTGAACCCTGCCCTTGTACTCTGGCTGCTGTAACAGACCAGGCCTTTAACAGTCCTGGCTGTGTGGGAAAGAGCTGCCCGGGGCGGGGGGGGGGGGGGGGGTTGGAGTTGAACTAGCTGCGGGTAACTGCAGGGCCTGGGGGAGCACCGGGGGCTGGCCGGGGGGGTAGCTGCAGGGCCTGGGGTTCACCAGGGGCTGGCCGCGGGGGTAGCTGCAGGGCCTGGGGGGGCACCGGGGGCTGGCCGGGGGGAACAGCTGCAGGGCCTGGGGGGGCACCAGGGGCTGGCCGGGGGGGTAGCTGCAGGGCCTGGGGGGGCACCGGGGGCTGGCCGGGGGGTAGCTGCAGGGCCTGGGAGGGCACCGGGGGCTGGCCAGGGGGGTAGCTGCAGGGCCTGGGAGGGCACCGGGGGCTGGCCAGGGGGGTAGCTGCAGGGCCTGGGGGGGCACCGGGGGCTGGCCGGGGGGGTAGCTGCAGGGCCTGGGGGGGCACCGGGGGCTGGCCGGGGGGGAGCTGCAGGGCCTGGGGGGCACCGGGGGCTGGCCGGGGGGGAGCTGCAGGGCCTGGGGGGGCTGGCTCGGGGCTCTTTGAGCCGTGGCAAGGGGCACCTTGGCTAATGACAGGAGCAGGGAGCCGCGCGGGCCGGGCGCAGGGACAATGGACAGGAAATGAGCCCCGGGCTGGCAGCGAGATAGGGCGAGCGCGGGGGGGGGGGGGGGCACAGAGAAAGGCAGCGCCAGGGGGGAGGGGCTGTACAGCTGCTGGAGCTGGCATGTGAGTGCCACACACAGCAGCCAGCTCCCGGCACCCAGCCCAAGGCTCCACCAGTGGGTCTGCCCCGCCCCCAGGGTTCCCCTGCACCCATGGCCGGGGCTCTGCGAGGGCCCGTCCCCTCCCCGCCACACGTCCCACATGGGACCCCACAACGTTGCTGTAACCCCCTTCTGGGACTCAGCTGTGGGGCCAGCCTCCCGTAGCCCCCCACATCCCCATGGAGCCAGCCCCTACCTGTCACTGGGTGCTGGAATGCGCTGAGCCCCCCAGGCAGGCCACAGCCCTGGCCCCCCAGTCCCTGCTGCCTCTGCAGCCGGCCGCACAGGAGACACCCCTGAAGATGGCCGTGGCAGCAGGCACAGGGCAGCAGGGCGTGGCGTTTCAATGCCTCCGGGCGCCCACAGGAGCCCTGCGCGGTGCCCTGGCCCGCCGTGTGGATGGGGACTGGGCTGTAAGCTGCATTGGGCAGTGTCGTTTAGCTCCTGAATTTGCAGAGGAGACGCCCTATGAGCCTGTTCTACCCCCAGCTACGCCCCTGTGCTGCCTGGGCCAGACGATACGCCAGGGGCTGCCGAGTGGCAGGAGCTATGGCTGGCTGCACCACGCTGGCCACAGTGGCACAGTCACGGCGCGGGGGTGCAGGGCCTGTCCCACCCCGCTGGAGAACCAGCTAGGCTGTGCCCACTTAACCACACTGCACGGGTGTGGACTGGCCTGTGTCCACCCAGGGCCTCGCAGTGTCTCCACGTAGTTCAAAGCAAGGGTGCCGTTTATGGGCTGGGGGGGCAGTACCCCTTGGAAATTGGAAGCCCTGGGCTTTATGCAGGTCTGCTTAAAGCTGCATGCCCTGCAACAGAGTTTGAGCTGCTCCCAGCTTTGCCCTGGGGCGGGGAGTCTGCTACACGCAGGGAGGCGGGGGATTAAGAACAACAAAAGACCAGGCACTTCAGCCATTGCAGGGTCATTCGGCCACGAAAACGTGGCTGGGCCCTCCACCTGAGGACTAGGGGGAAGCAGGAACGAGCGTTGTGCCGCAGGGATCCGCACTCGGGCTGCTCGTGAAACCTCTCGTAGGTGTTCTGGGAGAAGGAGCGAGCAGGGACACGCCCGAGCTGACTGCAGAGCTACAAGGGATCGCGCAGAACCGGAATCCGTTGGGAATCCCGAGGACAGGACGAGAGGGGACGTGGCCGCTCCTTACAGTCCTGGCCAGCTCGGACACCGCCTGCGGCTCTGGCCCCTGGCTAACAAGCTCTGCTGGATTTGGGGCGGCACAGGGCGGCAACGGGAGCGAAGAGGTTAACAAGACGGGGACTGTGGAAAATAAAGGACCAGAGGCCGGGGCAGGCGGGGTCTAGCAACTCCTGCCGGGGGTGGGCGCATGGAGCAAGGGAACGTTCGGTTCTTTGCTCCTTCGCTGACAACGCCACAAGCCCCCACTGGACGCTGCCGGGACCTTCAGGGGAGCTGGCAGCTCCCCCCACCCAGAGCCACAGGAACCTGGCACAGCACGAGGAGAGCCTGGCATGATGGCCCCTGCTCCCCAGCCCTGCCCGGCCGCCTGCCTCCAGCACCCACCAGGCAGCATCACCCCTGCACTCCTGGTACCCAGCACCTGGGCGGCCTCCCTGCACTGGCCCCTGGTGCTCCAGCCATGATGCCCCCAGCGGGGCCTGCACACAACACGTGAGCCCAGCCAGCCGTCCCAGGCTCCCTCTGCCAGCCGCCCTCCCCCCAGGTTCCCCCCACTCAGGCTGTGTCCTGCCCGTCCCCCTTGTCCCCGCTCCAATGCTTCCTGTCGCCAGGACGCCATGGCGCTGTTAATTATTCATGAGCACTAAAAGCCCTTGTGCAGCGTGGAGGGTCTGCCCCCACGGCCTGAAACCAGATCCCCGCGCCGGCCCCGGGCAAGGCAGCCCCGGCTGGGCACGGAGCACACGGCGTGCTGGAGAGCGTCTCCCGGGACAGCGTCAGCCCAGCTCCCTTGGGCGGGTTTGCGGCCGTGAGCAGCCCCCACCCACAGCCTCCCCGTGGCCCGTCACAGCCCGGTGCTGCCCGAACTTCACCGGCAGGCTCTGGCCATCCAGGAACTGGCGCGGGCGGGGCGCCGGGGCCCGGCAGCTCTGGCCTTGGGCGCGGGCGGGGCGCCGGGGCCCGGCAGCTCTGGCCTTGGGCGCGGGCGGGGCGCCGGGGCCCGGCAGCTCTGGCCTTGGGCGCGGGCGGGGCGCCGGGGCCCGGCAGCTCTGGCCTTGGGCGCGGGCGGGGCGCCGGGGTCCGGCAGCTCTGGCCTTGGGCGCGGGCGGGGCACCGGGGCCCGGCAGCTCTGGCCTTGGGCGCGGGCGGGGCGCCGGGGCCCGGCAGCTCTGGCCTTGGGCGTGGGCGGGGCGCCGGGGACCGGCAGCTCTGGCCTTGGGCGCGGGCGGGGCGCCGGGGTCCGGCAGCTCTGGCCTTGGGCGCGGGCGGGGCGCCGGGGCCCGGCAGCTCTGGCCTTGGGCGCGGGCGGGGCGCCGGGGCCCGGCAGCTCTGGCCTTGGGCGCGGGCGGGGCGCCGGGGCCTGGCAGCTCTGGCCTTGGGCGCGGGCGGGGCGCCGGGGTCCGGCAGCTCTGGCCTTGGGCGGGGGCGGGGCGCTGGGGCCAGGCAGTTCTGGCCTTGGGCGCGGGCGGGGCGCCGGGGCCCGGCAGCTCTGGCCTTGGGCGCGGGCGGGGCGCCGGGGCCCGGCAGCTCTGGCCTTGGGCGCGGGCGGGGCGCCGGGGTCCGGCAGCTCTGGCCTTGGGCGGGGGCGGGGCGCTGGGGCCAGGCAGTTCTGGCCTTGGGCGGGCTCAAAGCTCTTTACAGAGACACCCGAGTGCGGCCGAGCTAGGCGCAGCCTTGGACGCCGGGACGACGCGTCGGGTTCCGCCCCACATGTGCCCCCGTCGCCGCTGGCTCAGACTCCAGCAGCCGGGAGAAGGGGGGTTTATTGCTTCTCTACAGCCCAGCACAGACGGGATCTGGTCTTAGCCACTGCCCTGGGGTGAGGCCCCTGCTGGGCCGTGCGACACGCAGCCGCCACTGGGGTCCCCCACAGTCCCAGCAGAGCAACCAGCAAGGGACTGACACTGCACCAGACACCCACACCCCCCCCCAAGGCCCTTCTCCAGCCCTCTCCCCACCGGTTCCCTCGCCCGTCGCTCGGCCCTAGCCCGGGAGGTCACCCCGCTGCTGGGCTGTCCCTGAGCCCTGCCGCACGGAGGGACTTTTGACAGCCCTGGGGACCTGAGCTCCGTGGAGCTGCCGTGCAGCATGAGGCCAGGACTTGCCACTGCATGGCTCGTGGCCCGTGGCCGTGGCTCGTGGCCGTGGCTTGTGGCCGTGGCTGGCCTCCCGTGGCTGCTGCTGCTTGGGGCAGAAAAGAGCCCCGGCCCTTGGCACTGGCTGGCTCTTGCCGAGGGGCTCCCATCTGGGCCCCCCATGGGCTGGTACCTCCCCCGGGGCTCCCCAGGCTGCCCTCCCGGGGGGGAGCCAGCTCAGGAGCATCCAGGGCCGGTCTGGGGCAGTGCACAGGGCTGTAGGGAGCTGAAGGAGCCCGGCCTCACGAGGGAGAAGCAGCGGGACCAGCTCCCCACCAGGCGCCCGGCCCAGGACGTCCCTGGCCCCGTATACCCGGGCCGCTCCCTGCGGGGCCCAGCGCCGGGGATCAGGAACGTGGCCACCCCATCCTGGCCCCCTCCCCGCCGGGTGCCTGGAGGCCACGTTCTCTGCTCCCCTAGGCAGGCCGAGCCTCCAGCCTGCCAGCCCCAGGGCCCCGCCGAGAGCAAGCCGGTGAGGAGGGGCCATTCTGACAGAGCCCCCCTGGCCTGCCTGCTGGGCCCTGCCAGAGGGGGCTGCTCTCCCTGGCCCAGAGCGCGGGTGCCAGGGGTCCGGGAAAGAAGCCCTGGGAACACCGGGCGTGCCAGACGCCGGGTACTTTGTGCTCTGGGCCGGCCGGCGAGGGGCGCGGGGATTCCTACCGGCGCAGCGACCGCCTTGGGCTGCTCCCCGGCTTTCCTGCGCTGCTCAACCGTTCTCCTCCTGCCGTGGTTGGGATTTTAGGGGAAAGCAGCTGGCATCTCCACAGAGCCCTGGTCTGCTTGCACCGGAGCTTGTCCCTGCCCCCAGGGAGGAGCTTACGGGCTGGGAACACGCCCCGGCCCGCGCACCCTGGTGCTGTGCAGCGCTGGGCGTCGGCGTCTCCGATTTCAGCACTTGCTGCTCTGGCAGCGCGATGGGCACGCGGGGGCGGTTCAAGGCCCATGGGACAGACTCTTGGCGCTGACCCATAGCAAGACCCAGGGGTCCAGCCACGTGGGTGAAGGCAGGAAAGGCCCCAGGGGCTCCGCCATCCCACCTCATTCCTGCTCCAGCCTCAGGCCTCCCCCGGGGGGGCTGCGCAGCGGGAGCCTCCCACCTGTCTCTTCCACAGCCCGGGGGCAGTGCTCTGGATGAGCCCTGCGCCCGGCCGCCGTGGAGCCACTAAGCAGGGGCCTGGCCAGGTGGGGCAGCCCCAAGGAGGTGGGGCTTGGCGGGAAGCTGTGTGGTGAGCCAGGGCCCCAGGGCGGTGCAAGGGAATTCCCAGGGGATGCCCCAGGAAGCCCATGAAGAGCCGTATGCGGAGCAGGCCGTGGGTGCCGGGCGGGATCCCAGCTGGGCGCAGCCCTGGCGACCGGGTTACCCCCGGAGCAGGCCGTGGGTGCCGGGCGGGATCCCAGCTGGGCGCAGCCCTGGCGACCAGGTTACCCCCGGAGCAGGCCGTGGGTGCCGGGCGGGATCCCAGCTGGGCGCAGCCCTGGCGACCGGGTTACCCCCGGAGCAGGCCGTGGGTGCCGGGCGGGATCCCAGCTGGGCGCAGCCCTGGCGACCGGGTTACCCCCGGAGCAGGCCGTGGGTGCCGGGCGGGATCCCAGCTGGGCGCAGCCCTGGCGACCGGGTTACCCCCGGAGCAGGCCGTGGGTGCCGGGCGGGATCCCAGCTGGGCGCAGCCCTGGCGACCGGGTTACCCCCGGAGCAGGCCGTGGGTGCCGGGCGGGATCCCAGCTGGGCGCAGCCCTAGTGACGAGCTACCCCCCGGAGCAGGCCGTGGGTGCCGGGCGGGATCCCAGCTGGGTGCAGCCCTAGTGACGAGCTACCCCCCGGAGCAGGCCGTGGGTGCCGGGCGGGATCCCAGCTGGGCGCAGCCCTGGCGACCGGGTTACCCCCGGAGCAGGCCGTGGGTGCCGGGCGGGATCCCAGCTGGGCGCAGCCCTAGTGACGAGCTACCCCCCGGAGCAGGCCGTGGGTGCCGGGCGGGATCCCAGCTGGGAGCGCAGGGCGAGGAGACATGGGCCGTGCACACAAGCTCAGGCTGCCAGCGGCTGCGGGACGGGCGGGGCTGGCGCAGGAGCAGTGAGGCACGGAGCCTGGGTGCTGTCGCACTCCTGGCCTGCCAGGCCCCCCTCCTCCCTCCGCCGCGCGCGGGTGCCTGGGCCATGGAGAGCCAGGCCCTGGCCCTCTGTTGCCGGCTGGCGCTGGGCGCCCTCAGGACCGGTCCGGCTGAGGGGGCAGAGCGAACGGGCCGGGCAGCCAGGCAGGGGGCACAGGGCTGATCCCTCCCCCTCGGGGTGCTGAGCTCTGGCGCCAGCCCAGCGCACAAGGAAATCGCCCAGAGAGGCCGGGGAGGGGGGGCTCTGTGGGCAGGGCGAGCAGTGGGGGGGGTCGGGGGAAGGAGTGGCCTGTGGGGGGGGGCACAGGTTGGGCACCAGTGGCCCTCTGGCTTTTAGGGAGCTTCTGCTGCTCCTGGTTGGGGTGTGTGGCTGCCGGGCCTGCCCCCCCACAGCACGGCCCATTGGGGGAGGGGAGACCCCTCTGAGCGGCCGCCTGGGGTACAACCGGGGCACCAGAGGGAGGGCTTGGGGGGGTAGAGGGAACACCCAGGCAGATAAAGAGAACGGGATGTGGGGCAGGGAGCAGGGGGAGGCGGGGCAGTGACAGAGACCCCAGGCAGGGGTGGGAGCTGGACCAGGGCGGCCTGGGGCCCTGGGGGGGCAGGGTTGCAGGGCCCTGGATAGGCCGGCCCGGGGCCCCGGGGGAGCAGGGTTGCAGGGCCCTGGATAGGCCGGCCCGGGGCCCCGGGGGGGCAGGGTTGCAGGGCCCCGGATAGGCCGGCCTGGGGCCCCAGGGGAGCAGGGTTGCAGGGCCCCGGATAGGCCGGCCTGGGGCCCCAGGGGAGCAGGGTTGCAGGGCCCCGGATAGGCCGGCCCGGGGCCCCAGGGGAGCAGGGTTGCAGGGCCCCGGATAGGCCGGCCCGGGGCCCCGGGGGGGCAGGGTTGCAGGGCCCCAGATAGGCCGGCCTGGGGCCCCAGGGGAGCAGGGTTGCAGGGCCCCGGATAGGCCGGCCTGGGGCCCCAGGGGAGCAGGGTTGCAGGGCCCCGGATAGGCCGGCCCGGTGTCCCGGGGGAGCAGGGTTGCAGGGCCCCAGATAGGCCGGCCCGGTGTCCCGGGGGAGCAGGGTTGCAGGGCCCCGGATAGGCTGGCCTGGGGTCCCAGGGGAGCAGGGTTGCAGGGCCCCAGATAGGCCGGCCCGGGGCCCCGGGGGGGCAGGGTTGCAGGGCCCTGGATAGGCCGGCCCGGGGCCCCGGGGGAGCAGGGTTGCAGGGCCCCGGATAGGCCGGCCCGGGGCCCCGGGGGGGCAGGGTTGCAGGGCCCCGGATAGGCCGGCCCGGGGCCCCGGGGGAGCAGGGTTGCAGGGCCCCGGATAGGCTGGCCTGGGGTCCCAGGGGAGCAGGGTTGCAGGGCCCCAGATAGGCCGGCCCGGGGCCCCGGGGGGGCAGGGTTGCAGGGCCCCGGATAGGCCGGCCCGGGGCCCCAGGGGAGCAGGGTTGCAGGGCCCCGGATAGGCCGGCCCGGGGCCCCGGGGGGGCAGGGTTGCAGGGCCCCGGATAGGCCGGCCCGGGGCCCCAGGGGAGCAGGGTTGCAGGGCCCTGGATAGGCCGGCCCGGGGCGCCGGGGGAGCAGGGTTGCAGGGCCCCGGATAGGCCGGCCCGGGGCCCCGGGGGAGCAGGGTTGCAGGGCCCCGGATAGGCCGGCCCGGGGCCCCGGGGGAGCAGGGTTGCAGGGCCCCGGATAGGCCGGCCCGGGGCCCCGGGGGAGCAGGGTTGCAGGGCCCCAGATAGGCCGGCCCGGGGCCCCAGGGGAGCAGGGTTTGCAGGGCCCCAGATAGGCCGGCCTGGGGCCCTGGGGGGGCAGGGTTGCAGGGCCCCGGATAGGCCGGCCCGGGGCCCCGGGGGGGCAGGGTTGCAGGGCCCCGGATAGGCCGGCCTGGGGCCCCGGGGGAGCAGGGTTGCAGGGCCCCGGATAGGCCGGCCCGGGGCCCCGGGGGAGCAGGGTTGCAGGGCCCCAGATAGGCCGGCCCGGGGCCCCAGGGGAGCAGGGTTGCAGGGCCCCAGATAGGCCGGCCTGGGGCCCTGGGGGGGCAGGGTTGCAGGGCCCCGGATAGGCCGGCCCGGGGCCCCGGGGGAGCAGGGTTGCAGGGCCCCGGATAGGCCGGCCCGGGGCCCCGGGGGAGCAGGGTTGCAGGGCCCCGGATAGGCCGGCCCGGGACCCCGGGGGGGCAGGGTTGCAGGGCCCCGGATAGGCCGGCCCGGGGCCCCGGGGGAGCAGGGTTGCAGGGCCCCGGATAGGCCGGCCCAGGGCCCCGGGGCTGGGCCGGGTGGGCGCGGTGGCTGTGACGTACCAGCCAATTCCAGCCCCGCGCTGCCAGGGGCTCCGAGCCGCTCGGCCTCCCGCAGACATAAATCACTCTCTAATTTCTCCCATGAATAATTGATTGTGCCTCGCGGCCGGCGATCAATCTGCTGCGTGCACATGCACAGAAACCCCTGGTAATGAAGGGGATCAGGATCTGTCGCTATCGATTCGCCGTGTGAACGGCCCTTTCCCTGCAATCCGGCCGGCTCGCTTCCCGGGCAGGGCTCCCGCTGGGCACGCGGCGGGCGGAGGGGCTGGAGTCTCAGGCCCGGGGCTGCCCCGTGCCCAGCCAGGCTGGAGTTGGGGGCCGGCTGGGGCTCAGGCGTGGGCCCTGCTGCTGTGGCCTGTTTGCGGAGGGGCAGGCAGGGACCCTCCCGTCCGGTGTGTCAGCGTGCTCCGTGGAACCGCCCCGAGAGCGCTGCTGGGGGCCGCTCCGCGTGGTCTCCTGCCAGCGCCACGGCCAGGGAGCCGCGGCTCCTGTTGGCTCCGTCTGCAGCCGGAGGGAGCCGTGGGACATGCCGTGGGCCGGGCAGCGGGCGCTGGCCAAGAGAGGCCTTTCTGCGGAGAATGGAACCAACCCCGTCTGCTGGGCCCGCGCCGGCACCTCTCGCTGTGGGCAGAAGCGTAAGAACCAGCTGGGTGGCTTGGCCTGGCAGCTCAGGGATGCCAGAGAATGCAGGGCAGGGCCAGGCGGGGCAGGGGAGGGCAGAGGAGGGCAGGGCGGGGCAGGGGAGGGTGGGGCAGGGGAAGGCTGGGTGGGGTGGGGTAGGGAAGAGGGGGCGGGAGTGGGACGGGGGAAGGTCGGGAGGGGCAGGGGGGTGGAGAAGGGCACGGGGGTGGGGCGGTGCAAGGGCAGGTGGGGCAGGGCAGGGGAAGACCAGGTGGAGGGGGGCGGGGGAAGGCCGGGTGGGGTGGGGCAGGGCAAAGGGGATGGGGCAGGGGAAGGCCGGGGCATGGGAAGGCTGGGTGGGGTGGGGCAGGGGAGGGCGGGGCGGGGGCAGGCCGGCTGGTGTGGGGCAGGGCAGGGCAGAGGGGATGGGGCAGGGGAAGGCTGGGTGGGGTGGAGCAGGGGAGGGCGGGGGCAGGCCGGCTGGTGTGGGGCGGGGCAGGGGAGGGCGGGGCGGGGGAAGGCCAGCTGGTGTGGGGCAGGGGAGGGCCCTGGCAGCCCTGGCGGGAGGGGTGTCCTGCTCTGGGCCCAGCAGCCCTTCCAAGGGCACCCGGAGAGGAGCGGCGAAGGGAGAAGCCAGCTGGCCAGCTGCTGGGGACGCGTTCCAGGCTCCACCCTGCCTCTGTCTAGCAGCAGCCTGGACCCGCTGCCTGACCCCTGGCCCCATGTGCTTAGCTGGGGCCATGGCTCTGGGGTGGGGGCAACCCCCTTCCGCTCGGTCACCAACTGCCCCCGTGGACGCTCTGACTGGCGCTGTGGGCGGCTCCTTCCACAGGCCTGGGCCATCTTCAGTCAGGTCTCCAGCCCACTCAGACACCTGCCCATGTCTCCGGAATGGCCTGGGGAGCAGATGTAACCCTTTAGCCCCACTGAGGAGCAGTCTGCAGGGCAGAGGGAAACTGAGGCACGCTTTGGTGTAATAAATATATCACACAGAAATCCCACTTTGTCACAGAGCCAACATGGACTAGATGGAAACGGCCAAAGAAGGGGGGGAAACTGAGGAAACGTTGAGGAGGTGGGGGGAAGGTGGCAGGAGAGCTGAGGATGGATGGGGAAGCCAAGGTGGGGGCTGGGATGAAGGAGGGAGCTGGTGCAGTAGGAGCTAGAGCAGGGGCCAGGGTGGACAGGGGCAGCCAGCATGGGGGATGGGGGGACGGGGAGACGGGGAGCCAGTGTGGGGGATGGGGAGCCGGGGAGCCGGCGTGGGGGATGGGGAGACGGGAAAGCCGGCGTGGGGGATGGGGAGATGGGGAACCAGCGTGGGGGATGGGGAGACGGGAAAGCCGGCGTGGAGGATAGCGGGACGGGGGAGCCGGTGTAGGGGCTGTGATGGCGCTTCGGGGAGCCCCCGCCCCTGCGCCCCCACCCCCAGCCAGACGTGACCCTCGGCCGCCAGTGGAGCAGAAGGGTTATTGGTTCGCAGAGACCCGGCCTGGCTTAGGGGCGATGCTGCCACAGGAGCCAGGGCA
Organism: Pelodiscus sinensis; assembly: GCF_049634645.1. NCBI lineage: Eukaryota > Metazoa > Chordata > Testudines > Trionychidae > Pelodiscus > Pelodiscus sinensis. Next base: position 115,582 of record NW_027465906.1, read on the forward strand.
GAGCCTTAGTCCTCCCTTCACCCCCTTCCTTGGTCTAAAAACCCCCTCCCTCCCCTAGCCCAGGGACTGACTCCACTCCCCGGTTCTACCCCCGCCTGGGGCCAGTCCCCGCCTCCCTTCTCTTGTCTCCCCCGGGGAAGAGCCTCGTCATCTGCTCCGGCTGGGCCAGGGGTCTGGGCCAATGCACAGGTGGGGGAGTCAGGTGTGAGGGGCTGGGAGCTGGGGGCGGGTGGTGTGATGCCAGCGGGGCTGGGAGCTCCGTGGGGGGGGGCGATGCCATGTGTGGGGGGGTGGCAAGAGGCAGGGTGTCAGGGGAAGCCCTCCCAGCCGTGATGGGACTGGGATGGGAAGACACAGGACCATGGTGCTGTACGAAGGGCCAGGGAGGGGTCTGCAAAGCACTTGTGAGCCGTGGCCTGTGCTGTGCTATGCGTGGCCTGTGTCGTGCTACGTGTGGCCTGTGTCGTGCTACGCGTGGCCTGTGTGTGTGCCACGTGTGGCCTGTGTCGTGCTACGTGTGGCCTGTGTCGTGCTACGTGTGGCCTGTGTTTGTGCCACGTGTGGCCTGTGTCGTGCTACGTGTGGCCTGTGTTTGTGCCACGTGTGGCCTGTGTTTGTGCCACGTGTGGCCTGTGTCGTGCTACGTGTGGCCTGTGTTTGTGCCACGTGTGGCCTGTGTTTGTGCCACGTGTGGCCTGTGTCGTGCTACGTGTGGCCTGTGTTTGTGCCACGTGTGGCCTGTGTCGTGCTACGTGTGGCCTGTGTGTGTGCCACGTGTGGCCTGGGCCTGTGCTAGGTCGGTGAAGTTCTGGCTGCTCTGGGCTAATGTTTCTCGTCAGCCCCTGCAGGACACCATGGAATTTGCCTGGGAAAGGCTGCCTGGCTGCCCCGGGAGGGAGGCCCAGCCCAGCCCTCTCTCATCACAGCCCCTGGGGGCCAGGTGAGGCTCTCCGTGGCTGCAGCAGCTCCAGCGTCACAGCTGGGAGAGGGGCATGTGCCCTGGCTAGGGCAGGTCCAGGTGCTCCCCGGCCAGAGTGAGGAATGCAGCAAACTGGCCACTCTCCCTGGCAAAGGGGAATGGCCAGCAACGCCCCTATGAATCAGCTCCCGCCCGCAAAGGGCACCACGGGGTGGGAGGCTCCGGGCGGGGGCACCCCCAGCCAGCCCCTTTCACCTGCCTGGTGATTCTGTCTGTCTCGACACGGGGAACGGACACTTGACAACAGGCTCTTCAGTGCAGCAGAGACGAGTCTGACCCGAGCCTCTGGCCGGGCGCGAGGGGCCGTGCTCAGACTGGACTCGAATCGAGCATGGGAACAGTGACCAACGGGGGATTCTCCATCATGTGCAATTTGAAAATCGAGACGGGACGTTTTTCTAAGCGCTGCTCTCGGGATTCTTTGGGGCAGCTCCATTCTGCACAGACACGCAGTCTGTGGGAAGAGCCTCCGTGGGTTTTGTAGGGCTCGCAAGCAACAGAAGCCGTCCTGGGAGAGGGGAGGTCTCGCACGCACCAGTGACCGGTTAAAGAGAGGAAACAAAGGCCTGGAATAAATGCTCGGTTTTCGGAGCGAGGAAGGTCCTCCAAGGGCCGCGCTGCCCTGGCCCTGGTCAACATATTCACACGTGATCTGGGAAAAGAGGCTGCTAGTGAGACATCGACGTGCTCGCGATAGTAAAGCCCCCGGATCAGTCAGTCCACAGCTGACTGCGAGGAGCTACAGAGGGATCTCCCATCACCGGGCGACGGGGCAGCGCAAGGGCAGGTGAACGTCAGTGTTGACAAATGCAAAGTGATGCCCCGTGGAAAACAGCATCCCAATTACACGTACAAAGCGCTGGCTCTAAATGAGCCGTTACCACTCAAGCAAGAGCCCTTGGCGTGGCTGGGGAGAGCGCTCGGAAACATCTGCTCCATGTGCAGCGGCCCTCAGCAGAGCCGACAGGATGGAGGAGCCATTAGGGAAGGGTTAGATAAGAGGACAGAAAATAGCAGGATGCCACATTAGAAGCGCCAGCCCCCCGCTAGCCCTGGAGCACACAAAGTCTACTAGCCTGCCCCACCCCGGCTCCGGGGAGGGTCTCTCTGCTTCTCAGCCGGGGCCTGGGGCAGTGAGGGGTCGTGGTGCGTTTTGCATCTCACTTGTCTGCGGCCCCCGACCCACACAAGGCTCCCCAGCCCTGCTCTAGGGATTCCCGTGACAGTACAGAAAGGAACCAGCTCAAGCGCCGGCCCAGAAATCAGGAAATTACACAGCAGCCCGGGCGCCTCTGGCAAGCATGGGGTCTGTGTGATGGGTCAGGACCCCACCTCAGACAGGGCCAAGCCCACAAGCATGGGTCCGACCATCTGACCGCGAAGGGGGCACTCGCCCCACAGAGCTCCGGGCCGGGTCCTTTGCCTCAGTCGCTCCCCTGGTGTGTGAAAGTCGGACAGACACCCACGCCACGCACAGTCCTTGTCTTTGGTCAAGGTGTGATCACGGGAATTCTCCCCCACCTCAGGCTGGGGCCCTGAGCACCTTCTCAGCTGCAGCTGCCACACTGTTCGCTCTGCATCGCTGCCCGCTTGGCCACTCTGCCATCACTCACCTCGCTGCCAGCGGCTCCATCATCCACGGCTCTGCTGCTGCTCACTGCCAGCGGCTCCATCATCCACGGCTCCGCTGCTGTTCACTGCCAGCGGCTCCATCATCCACGGCTCTGCTGCTGTTCACTGCCAGTGACTCCATCATCCGTGGCTCCACTGCTGTTCCTTGCCAGCGGCTCCATCATCTGCGGCTCCACTGTCACTGCCAGCAGCTCCATCATCCACAGCTCCACACCATTCACTCCACTGCCAGATGCTCAATCATCCATGGCTCCACCACTGTTCACTGCCAGTGGCTCCATCATCTGCGGCTCCATCATCCACGGCTCCACACCATTCACTCCACTGCCAGCGCTCCATCATCTGTGGCTCCACAGTTCACTCCACAGCCAGCTGGCCCATCATCCACTGCTACCAGCGATTTCAGCTCTAGTGACACAACCAGAGGCTCTCTGTGATCAGCTCCATCAGTGCACCGTGCAGAGAGGGTCAGTGGCATCGAGGGCCCTTACACAGGCCCACAGCCCCAAACACAAGCTCCGGGACGCTGCATGGTGGCGAGTGCGTGCTGTCCCATTCGGCTGAACCCTCAACCCAGGCATGCCACGCCACCAGGAAAGCTCCCTTTGCTAGCCCTGTGCCCAGTAACACAGCGACTTGGCTCTAACCACTGGACAATGCTGCGCACTGAGGCAGGGTGGGCGTGTCTACACAAGCCAGGCTGCTGGAGGACAGCGGGGCAGGGCCCTGTGCGCTGGGAGGCACCAATCAGTTCTTTCCTTGACCCCAAGCCTAATCAATTGGAGCAAATGAATTTCCCCTTCCCCAGAGAGCAGACACTTAGCCTGACCTGGCACCGTGCAGCTCAGCCCTCCAGTGCCTGGCCAGGGCTGGCGGGAAGGACGGGAGCTCACTGCCCCAGCTGTGGAAGAGGGGAGTTTGCAGCAGCACCCCAGGAAGGGAAGGCGCTTGGGGGACAGAGGGATGGGCAGGGGCTGCCGTGCAGCCAGGCCTGTGGGCTGAGAGCGCGTAGCTGCTCGGGCACTGGCAGCTCCGTAGGCTGTTCAGGGGGAAGCTTTCTGGGCTGCTCCTAGGTGTTTGCTCTCAGCCAGTGCTGGGCCCCCACTAGCTGGGCTGAGCTGGAGAGCGCTCGGACAGAGCCCCACGCCCAGACCTCAGTGCACACACCTTCTCTGGGGAGAATGGGGGGCCCCTGCACCATGCGCCTTGCACCCAGCCCGAGCCACCGTGCCCCGGAGAGGAAGTGCCTGCAGCAGGACCCCCAGCGCCCTTTCCCTCTGGCCCTGGGGCTCTGGGAAGCCCTGCGGGGGTGGCAGGCAGGGGCCGGGATGCAGTTTCAAGTTTCAAGTTGGACAGTGCTGCCAAGAGACACCAAGTGGGACAGCCCAGGGTGCAGGGGTCCCCGGGAGCAGAGCCCTAAAGCACTAGCCGTGGGGACACCTCAGGAGAGCCTGGGGCTGCTGCGGGAAAGCACAGCCTGGGGCATTGTTTCATAATAGAAGACCTAGGGGCCACCGGATGGCATTCATGGGCAGCAGGTAACACACAGAAAGGAAGTTCTTCCCACAGCGCAGTCACCTGTGGAACTCCTCGCCGGAGGAGGCTGTGAAGGCCAGGACTAGAACAGGCTTTAAAAGAGCTAGATGCACTCATGGAGGGCAGGGCCATCAATGGCCACTAGCCAGGCTGGCAGGGATGTTGGCCCTGGCCTCAGTGCACTGGGGGGGGACACGGGGCCTGGGACACTGGGGGCGGGGCCGGGGCCGTTGTGAGGGGGCGGGGCCGGGGCCGTTGGGAGGGGGCGGGGCGGGACGCGAGGGCGGGGCTGGGGGCGGGGCCGGGGCCGTTGGGAGGGGGCGGGGCCGAGGCCGTTGGGAGGGGGCGGGGCCGGGGGCGGGGCTGCCCCTCAGAGGCGCGAGGGCCCGTCTAGGCGAGTGGGAGTTGATCGATATTGACCCTGGGGGGCGGGGCCCGGCGGCTCATGGGCGGGGCCGTGGGGGGGCGGGCACTACAGTTCCCATCAGCCCCCGCGGGGCGCGGGCCCGGCGGCCGGAAGCGGCGGGAGGACGCGGCAGCGGCGGCCTTGGCCCGTCACCCGGTAACCGCCACCCCCCCCCCCGTGTCCCCTCAGCGCCCCCGGGCCTGGGGCGGGCCGCTCCCGCGGGGGGGCTCTAGGGGGCGCTCGGCAGCGCCACGTGCCCGCCCCCCCCGCCTAGCCCCGCCCCCCGCCCCGTGCTCCGGGGGGGCCGCGGCAGCGCCCTCTGGCTGCCGAGCCTGGGGTGGGGCGGGGGGGGGGCGCAGGCAGCCCCCAGCCCTGCTCTGGGGATGGGCGTGTGCAGGTGTGGGGCGGGGGGGGCGCAGGCAGCCCCCAGCCCTGCTCTGGGGATGGGCGTGTGCAGGTGTGGGGCGGGGGGGGGGGCAGGCAGCCCCCAGCCCTGCTCTGGGGATGGGCGTGTGCAGGTGTGGGGCGGGGGGGGCGCAGGCAGCTCTCAGCCCTGCTCTGGGGATGGGCGTGTGCAGGTGTGGGGCGGGGGGGCGCAGGCAGCTCTCAGCCCTGCTCTGGGGATGGGCGTGTGCAGGTGTGGGGCGGGGGGGCGCAGGCAGCTCTCAGCCCTGCTCTGGGGATGGGCGTGTGCAGGTGTGGGGCGGGGGGGCGCAGGCAGCTCTCAGCCCTGCTCTGGGGATGGGCGTGTGCAGGTGTGGGGCGGGGGGGGGCAGGCAGCCCCCAGCCCTGCTCTGGGGATGGGCGTGTGCAGGTGTGGGGCGGGGGGGGGCGCAGGCAGCTCTCAGCCCTGCTCTGGGGATGGGCGTGTGCAGGTGTGGGGCGGGGGGGGCGCAGGCAGCCCCCAGCCCTGCTCTGGGGATGGGCGTGTGCAGGTGTGGGGCGGGGGGGGGCGCAGGCAGCTCTCAGCCCTGCTCTGGGGATGGGCGTGTGCAGGTGTGGGGCGGGGGGGGCGCAGGCAGCCCCCAGCCCTGCTCTGGGGATGGGCGTGTGCAGGTGTGGGGCGGGGGGGGCGCAGGCAGCCCCCAGCCCTGCTCTGGGGATGGGCGTGTGCAGGTGTGGGGCGGGGGGGGCGCAGGCAGCTCTCAGCCCTGCTCTGGGGATGGGCGTGTGCAGGTGTGGGGCGGGGGGGGCGCAGGCAGCCCCCAGCCCTGCTCTGGGGATGGGCGTGTGCAGGTGTGGGGTGGGGGGGGGCGCAGGCAGCTCTCAGCCCTGCTCTGGGGATGGGCGTGTGCAGGTGTGGGGCGGGGGGGCGCAGGCAGCTCTCAGCCCTGCTCTGGGGATGGGCGTGTGCAGGTGTGGGGCGGGGGGGCGCAGGCAGCTCTCAGCCCTGCTCTGGGGATGGGCGTGTGCAGGTGTGGGGCGGGGGGGCGCAGGCAGCCCCCAGCCCTGCTCTGGGGATGGGCGTGTGCAGGTGTGGGGCGGGGGGGCGCAGGCAGCCCCCAGCCCTGCTCTGGGGATGGGCGTGTGCAGGTGTGGGGCGGGGGGGGCAGGCAGCCCCCAGCCCTGCTCTGGGGATGGGCGTGTGCAGGTGTGGGGCGGGGGGGGCGCAGGCAGCTCTCAGCCCTGCTCTGGGGATGGGCGTGTGCAGGTGTGGGGCGGGGGGGGCGCAGGCAGCTCTCAGCCCTGCTCTGGGGATGGGCGTGTGCAGGTGTGGGGCAGGGGGGGGGCGCAGGCAGCCCCCAGCCCTGCTCTGGGGATGGGCGTGTGCAGGTGTGGGGCGGGGGGGGCGCAGGCAGCTCTCAGCCCTGCTCTGGGGATGGGCGTGTGCAGGTGTGGGGCGGGGGGGGCGCAGGCAGCCCCCAGCCCTGCTCTGGGGATGGGCATGTGCAGGTGTGGGGCGGGGGGGGCGCAGGCAGCCCCCAGCCCTGCTCTGGGGATGGGCGTGTGCAGGTGTGGGGCGGGGGGGCGCAGGCAGCCCCCAGCCCTGCTCTGGGGATGGGCGTGTGCAGGTGTGGGGCGGGGGGGCGCAGGCAGCCCCCAGCCCTGCTCTGGGGATGGGCGTGTGCAGGTGTGGGGCGGGGGGGCGCAGGCAGCTCTCAGCCCTGCTCTGGGGATGGGCGTGTGCAGGTGTGGGGCGGGGGGGGGGCGCAGGCAGCTCTCAGCCCTGCTCTGGGGATGGGCGTGTGCAGGTGTGGGGCGGGGGGGGGCGCAGGCAGCCCCCAGCCCTGCTCTGGGGATGGGCGTGTGCAGGTGTGGGGCGGGGGGGGCGCAGGCAGCCCCCAGCCCTGCTCTGGGGATGGGCGTGTGCAGGTGTGGGGCGGGGGGGCGCAGGCAGCTCTCAGCCCTGCTCTGGGGATGGGCATGTGCAGGTGTGGGGCGGGGGGGGCGCAGGCAGCTCTCAGCCCTGCTCTGGGGATGGGCGTGTGCAGGTGTGGGGCGGGGGGGGCGCAGGCAGCTCCCAGCCCTGCTCTGGGGATGGGCGTGTGCAGGTGTGGGGCGGGGGGGGCGCAGGCAGCCCCCAGCCCTGCTCTGGGGATGGGCGTGTGCAGGTGTGGGGCGGGGGGGCGCAGGCAGCTCTCAGCCCTGCTCTGGGGATGGGCGTGTGCAGGTGTGGGGCGGGGGGGGCGCAGGCAGCTCTCAGCCCTGCTCTGGGGATGGGCGTGTGCAGGTGTGGGGCGGGGGGGGCGCAGGCAGCCCCCAGCCCTGCTCTGGGGATGGGCGTGTGCAGGTGTGGGGCGGGGGGGGGGGGCAGGCAGCTCTCAGCCCTGCTCTGGGGATGGGCGTGTGCAGGTGTGGGGCGGGGGGGGGCGCAGGCAGCTCTCAGCCCTGCTCTGGGGATGGGCGTGTGCAGGTGTGGGGCGGGGGGGCGCAGGCAGCCCCCAGCCCTGCTCTGGGGATGGGCGTGTGCAGGTGTGGGGCGGGGGGGGGCGCAGGCAGCTCTCAGCCCTGCTCTGGGGATGGGCGTGTGCAGGTGTGGGGCAGGGGGGGGGCGCAGGCAGCCCCCAGCCCTGCTCTGGGGATGGGCGTGTGCAGGTGTGGGGCGGGGGGGGCGCAGGCAGCCCCCAGCCCTGCTCTGGGGATGGGCGTGTGCAGGTGTGGGGCGGGGGGGCGCAGGCAGCTCTCAGCCCTGCTCTGGGGATGGGCGTGTACAGGTGTGGGGCGGGGGGGGGCGCAGGCAGCCCCCAGCCCTGCTCTGGGGATGGGCGTGTGCAGGTGTGGGGCGGGGGGGGGCGCAGGCAGCCCCCAGCCCTGCTCTGGGGATGGGCGTGTGCAGGTGTGGGGCGGGGGGGGCGCAGGCAGCTCTCAGCCCTGCTCTGGGGATGGGCGTGTGCAGGTGTGGGGCGGGGGGGGGCGCAGGCAGCCCCCAGCCCTGCTCTGGGGATGGGCGTGTGCAGGTGTGGGGCGGGGGGGGGCGCAGGCAGCTCTCAGCCCTGCTCTGGGGATGGGCGTGTGCAGGTGTGGGGCGGGGGGGGCGCAGGCAGCCCCCAGCCCTGCTCTGGGGATGGGCGTGTGCAGGTGTGGGGCGGGGGGGCGCAGGCAGCCCCCAGCCCTGCTCTGGGGATGGGCGTGTGCAGGTGTGGGGCGGGGGGGGGGGGGCAGGCAGCTCTCAGCCCTGCTCTGGGGATGGGCGTGTGCAGGTGTGGGGCGGGGGGGGGCGCAGGCAGCTCTCAGCCCTGCTCTGGGGATGGGCGTGTGCAGGTGTGGGGCGGGGGGGGCGCAGGCAGCCCCCAGCCCTGCTCTGGGGATGGGCGTGTGCAGGTGTGGGGCGGGGGGGGGCGCAGGCAGCTCTCAGCCCTGCTCTGGGGATGGGCGTGTGCAGGTGTGGGGCGGGGGGGGGCGCAGGCAGCTCTCAGCCCTGCTCTGGGGATGGGCGTGTGCAGGTGTGGGGCGGGGGGGGCGCAGGCAGCTCTCAGCCCTGCTCTGGGGATGGGCGTGTGCAGGTGTGGGGCGGGGGGGGCGCAGGCAGCTCTCAGCCCTGCTCTGGGGATGGGCGTGTGCAGGTGTGGGGCGGGGGGGCGCAGGCAGCCCCCAGCCCTGCTCTGGGGATGGGCGTGTGCAGGTGTGGGGCGGGGGGGCGCAGGCAGCTCTCAGCCCTGCTCTGGGGATGGGCGTGTACAGGTGTGGGGCGGGGGGGGCGCAGGCAGCTCTCAGCCCTGCTCTGGGGATGGGCGTGTGCAGGTGTGGGGCGGGGGGGGGCGCAGGCAGCCCCCAGCCCTGCTCTGGGGATGGGCGTGTGCAGGTGTGGGGCGGGGGGGGCGCAGGCAGCTCTCAGCCCTGCTCTGGGGATGGGCGTGTGCAGGTGTGGGGCGGGGGGGGCGCAGGCAGCCCCCAGCCCTGGTCTGGGGATGGGCGTGTGCAGGTGTGGGGCGGGGGGGGGCGCAGGCAGCTCTCAGCTCTGCTCTGGGGATGGGCGTGTGCAGGTGTGGGGCGGGGGGGGCGCAGGCAGCTCTCAGCCCTGCTCTGGGGATGGGCGTGTGCAGGTGTGGGGCGGGGGGGCGCAGGCAGCCCCCAGCCCTGCTCTGGGGATGGGCGTGTGCAGGTGTGGGGCGGGGGGGGCGCAGGCAGCTCTCAGCCCTGCTCTGGGGATGGGCGTGTGCAGGTGTGGGGTAGGGGGGGGGCGCAGGCAGCCCCCAGCCCTGCTCTGGGGATGGGCGTGTGCAGGTGTGGGGTAGGGGGGGGGCGCAGGCAGCCCCCAGCCCTGCGTTGGGAGCTGAGCTGGGCCCTGGGGCTGGCGCAGCGCCAGCGCCCCACGCGCAGGGTGCGGTACGAGGGCTGGTGGCAGGCTGCGCAGTGGTGGGTCTCTGGCCTGTTATGAAGACTCCTGCCCCCAGGCGGAGTCGGGATCTCTCGCCCCCCGGGCTGGGCCCTGCGCGGGGGCTGCGGGTGGCAGCCTCGCCCCACGCTTGGGAGAGGAGGCGCGGGCTGTGCAGCGGGGTTACGGAGGCAGCAGGGAGTTGTCTGGGCTGGGAGGGGGCCAAGGGAAGAGGGGCACTGGCCGTGGGGTCGCTGATGGCACAGCCTCTGCCCCACGGCTCCTGTAAGAAAGGGACTTTGCGTCTGGAGTCCTGGAGTTACACCCAGCCCCGGCCCCGCTGCCTCTGTGCTCATGGGGAGCCGGGTCCTGGGCACCACCTCCCCCCACTGCTGCCTCCCAGAGAGCACGTCCGATGCAGAGGCAGCAGTGTGGGGGGAGGCAGGAGCCAACTTAAAAGCCAGCCCCCCGCTACCAGCGGCTCCCGCCTGCCCCCTGCGCACGTTTCAGAGGACACACCCTTACCAGCCCTGCTCCAGACCTGCTGGAATCGAGCAAAACGGCCCCTGGGTTTAGGCCTTGCTAAGGGTGAGGGAGGCCCCGGCCCTTGTTCCGTGGGTCTAACGGGGAGTTACCCTTTGGAGCAGAGGCCCCTCTTACTCCAGTCTGAGTGTGTCCAGAGCCACTGGCTCGCCTTAGACCCTTGTCTGCTGGGAGGGGAGCCCTGTTACCAAATCCGAGGCTGTGGTGTCCTGGGCCAGGAGGAGTTTGGAGGGCGTGGAGAGCGGGCCGTTGTCCGGGCGACCACACAGCCTCTCCTGGGCAGCCTTCTGCCTGCCTCTTTCAGCCGGACGGTTCCTTTTCTCTGAATTCCCCCATTTCCAGGTCGTGTGGGTTCTGAAGGGGTTGGCTGCATCTCTGCATTGGAGGGGCTGGGGCTGAGGGTGTCTGCAGCCTGAGATGATAACAGAGGCTTTTAGCGTGGCCAGCGTGCGCGTTTCCTAGCACCCCTGTATCTCCCGCCTGTCCCAGGCTTGGGTGGTTTTCACTTGCTGTATTCACTGCACTTTTCCAGGCTCAGTTCCCCTGTATTTCAACCTTGCTAGGTTCCTTTGAATTATTTCCCTGCTCTTTCCAGTGCTTGCAACACCTCTGTGCTCCTGCTCGCCTGTGGAGTTACTTCGAATTCATTGTTCCAGTCAAATGTGAGTCCGTGTCAAACAATACCCTGTCAGTCACGCAAACTGTGTCTGCTGCACCTGTCCAAAGCCTCTGGCTTCAGTAAGGGCAACCCCTGTGGCTTTCCCAGCTTGCTCCCTTCTTTCCCTGGGGAGTGAGTTTGGATTTGCCGTGCGATAGGGGCCAGCGTTGCTGTTCTCTCTCCTCTACAAAGCCATCTTCCTTCAAGTTTTTCACTCCTCTCCAGTGCGCCACACGTTTTTAACAGCATTGTCAGGAGTTGGGAAAGTGAATTAGCTGACTCCGTGATCACCCTGACCAGCTGATTTTATAGAGAGCTCGTCTGTTTTCTATTTTTTTACCAGCAGCTGTTTTCACAAGTCTTTATTTGGGTGTTTAAAGACATTTAAATAATCTCAGCCTTTTTTGGTTAATTTTATCTCCCCTCCTTGTTTATTAATAGACCTGCTTTCTCTCTAGTGCTGACCCTGTCCTGCTACGTTTGTAAAATCCCCTCAGCCCTTCATGTCATTAACTCATTCTGCTCTTTGCTGCCTTTTCTTTCCCCTGCAGCTTTGAGGGGACGGTATCGACTTGCAAACCACACTCCTGTCTGCAAATGTTTCCCTTCTGTTGCTGCAGGTCTCTCTTAAGAGCATCAGGGGAAAGGCTTGATTGAAATCTCTCCGTGTTCCAGGGAGACGTCTGACAGCGCTCCCGCTTTCACTGTCCTCCCAGTGCCGGTCATTTCCCTGCTCCTTGCGAGTCTCGGCAACGGGAGATCCATTTGGAACCACAGCAGTGGCAGGGCTCTCGGGGCAGGGGGGCTGTGGAACAATCTCCGTGCACTTTGGAAAGCTGTCTGGCTTGTGCATCCCTCTGTGCCTTGGCTCTGTGTGGTGCAGGTCCCCCAGTTCTCCATTGTTAGCACAGGGTCCTTGTGCCCTCAGCTCTGCCCCTCCCTGACCGCTGTCTAGGTCTGTGTGCGACCCCTTCCCCGAGTCGGAGCTAATCCCGTATGGCATGGATTGACTGAGCGCCCCGGCTCTCGCTGGAGAGCCGCTGAGCGCTGCAGTATCCTGCTTGTCTGAGTCTGCTGCGGGTCAGGCGCGTGGCAGGAGCTGCATTCGGAACGGCAGCCTTTCCTCCAAACGTTAGACGTCCACTGAGATGCCGTGGACTTGTGTGCCTGGTGTGATGTGAGAGCACTGCAGAGACTCGCTGGGAGGTGGGGGACAAATAGGCAGGCCTGGTGGACTAGGTGGCGCTGCTGGGGGCCACATGGCGTGGAAAAAAGCGGAGGGTCAGCTACAAATGAGAAATGAGCCACCAGGCCATAGAACGGCTTTGGCTGGGAATCCCACCCTTGGCCAGGAAGACGTGGCCGTAGGACGGTGACTGCAGAGAGTCCCAAAGGGAGCTCACAAAACTGGGTGACTGGGCAACAAAATGAGCGTTGAATTTCAGCTTGGGAGTGCCGAGTGCCTTGTACTGGAGGGCACAGTCCCAGCCACGCTGCGGGGTGCTGGGCTCTGCGTTCGCTGTTACCTCGCGGAGCCTTCGTGGGTTGTTCTGGGAAACATCCGCGCGCTGAGCGGCAGCACTCGGAAAACCGGCCGGGCCATTAGGAACGGGGTAGATAATAGAGCAGTGTTCACAAGGCCTCTGTGCAAATCTATGGGAGGCCCACATCTCGAATACCGTGTGCAGCTCTGCTCACCCTGTCTCCGGAACGAGTCATTGGGAAGGGGACCTGTGACGGCGCGTTGGGGTCCCCCGTCTCCTGCACCCCGAAATGGCCCAAACAGACTGCATCAGCCGGTGGAATAGAGGAAGTTTATTGCCTCTCCAGGATACAGCACAGCACAGATGTAATCTGGTCACAGAGCTGGGCTAGGATGCCTCAGGCCCCCTTGAGATGGGGGAGACTGGGCCCCTAAACTCCAGCCCCTCTCCCTAGGCTGTCTCCTCCATGCTCCCAGACAGCAACTAACTAACTCTCTTCCAGCCCTGCCCCCCAGCCAGGGCAGCATCCACCTTCCTTTGTTCCTCTCCATGGGGGGTGTCTGGCCACTGGTTTGCATAGTGACTCATCTTGTTTTGCTGGGTCGTGGTACCCACGACAGCCAGTGGGGTTACCCCAGAGCCAGCCGCATAGAAACCAGCCAGGTACCCCCACTACGTCACAGGGCCAAAGATGATCAGAGCTGAGGAACAGCGTCCCTGGGAGGAGAGCTGGGACTGGCTAGCCTGGGAGAGGTGCCTGGGGCGGTGATGGGAGGTGTTCAGTCATGACTGGGGTGGAGAAAGCCAGTAGGGAAGCGTCATTGGCACCTCCTCAGAACAGACCGACCACGGGGCAGCAGTGCTTCCTGGGCGGCTGCCTGGCAGAGTCCAGAGCTGCCCACGGCCAGCAGGATGCTTCTGTTGCTGTGCACGCTCGTGGCCTTAGAGGGAACGTCGGGGTCACCCAGTGGAACTGAGGTTGCAGGTTCAGTTCTGCAGGCAGTGCACAGGCAGCCGGTGCCACGTCACCAGGGGATGACGCTGCCAAGGCCCAGAGTAAAACCGCGTTCGGAAACGGTTTCGATCCGTTCCTGCAGGCTAGGTCCACGTAGAGCTATTAGCCAGGGTGGGCAGGACACGGCCCCTGCTGTGGCTGCCAGCAATGGAAGACGTGCTACAGGCCGTGTCAGAAGACAGGCGCCGGGCTGCGGGCGCTGTGGCTCACACCTTGCATAGCTGTTTGTGCTGAATGGCCGCGTGGCTGGTGCCTCCAGGGTAGGGTGTGTCCAGCCCGGCACGGGTCTGCGTGTCTGTCGGGCTGCTTTGGGAGCAGCAGACCCTGTGCAGTGCTGCCGTTCCTAGGCAGTCCCTGCCCGGTGCTTGTGAAACAGCGCCCTTCCCAGCCCAGATGGTGCCTGCCCCCTGCGCCCGCTGGCAAGCGGCCTGCCGGTGCCCCTGCAGCTAGCGGTCCCCTGGCTTGGGGCGTAGCGTGCGTGTGCGGGCAAGCCTGTGCCAGCCCGGTGCTGGCTGGCTGTGACCGTGCCCAGCTGGGTCTGAAGCTTTGCTAGCCTGTTTCTGAACTGGAAAGGCAGCAGGTCATGGGTTCTGTGGGCGAAGGGCTGCGTGCCTGGGGGTGGGAGGTGTGGGTGACTGCCAGGGCTCGGGGCTCCTTGTGGGGCCACGGGCCGGTTCTTGGCACTGCAGCTGTGGCAGGCGGGGGGCTCTGCTCTCAAGGGATGCGCCAAGGGAAGGGACCCGCTCTGCAGTCCAGGGGTGCCTAGTCTGGGACGCTCAGTCTCCTTGTCCCTGCCTGTGTGAGCAGCCTGGGAGGAGTGCCCTGCCGGCAGCACGCGGTGCAGGGTGCCGTGGTGTGTGCGGCAGTGCCTCAGCGACACCGTGCGCTGTCCCACAAGGGCGCTTCCCAAGGCCCGGAGCACTGGGCGGGCATGTCCCAGACACGGGGGCGGGGAGGAGGCCGGGCCAGGGCCGGTGTGTCCTGTCGGCTGGCTTGCTGCCGCAGCCCAGCCACCGGGTGCCAGGCTGGGGGGAGAACTCGCATGCTGCCCTGCTCCTGCCCAAGGTGTTGCTGTCTCGTTTTTGTTGCCAGCGCTTTAAGGTTAACTGTTCTATTGATGGAACTATGGATCGAGTGGAACTAGAAACCTCAAAGGCTAAAAATACAGCTCCCAGCCTGCCAGGAAATGAGGCAGCCAGCGGAGAGGGTGGCACGTTCCCTTCTTCCAGGAACTGGCACGCTGAGTGTGGGTCTGGCAGCTTGGCTTCCAGGCCCCAATGCCCAGCACGCTCCGTAGCATCCACTTTCCTCCCTGGGGGCCTCCTGCTGATGCTAGCACCCTGCAGCAGGAAAAAAGGCGTGTTCCTAGCAGGGTGCATTGACTTAAATCACCCAAAATATCACTGATTTAAATCTAGTTTCCCACTGATACTTCTTCACGTTTCTTCAAACAGCGGTGCCAGTCTGATCACTAAAACATGTTGATTTTCAGCTCACTACAGCGTTTTACATCCTCTGAGGGTACATCTAGACTGTGGCTCTATTTCGGGATACCGGAAGTATCCTGAAATAGCAACGCTGCGTTTTTAAATGTGCCCACTATTTCCTGAAATAGCGGGAGCACTATCCCGGTGTCCCTGTAACCCTTGTTCCACAGGGTTTGTCGGAATACTGCCTTAGTTTGAAATCTGGTGCTGTCTATACCGCGCCAAACTTCAAAATAAGCTTTCGACCTAGACTACGTAATGTGCATGGTGCAGATCGCGCGGCCTATTCCGCCCAAAGGGTGCTGTCTAGGCACGCCCTGAGAGGGGGTTCTTCGTGTCGTGGTTTAGAGACGTGGATTTTGTGATGTAGGAGATGACACAGGCCCTCAGCAGTCTGTACTAAGCTGCAGATGCAGTCCATTGGGACAGGCAAGAACTAACCCCCCCCCACCCCACACAGAAGCGCTTCTGTTTTATGACACCAGATCTGAAACACTACAGGACCCTGTCGCCCTCTCCCGAGCTGCCAGCTGACTGCTGCCCTCACGCTTGCTTTTTGACATTTTCAGTTTTTATTAACGAACAGACACGACCTCAGGACGCTGAATTTACGGTGTCCCTAAAACTTGTGTGACTGGCTCCTCTTCCCCCTTCTGAGGCAGCTCTGCTTCCTAGTGACCAACAAGCTCAGAGTGGCGGGGCCTAGCGGGCCGCACTTGTGGAGTAGGCCTGCTGGAAACAAGCGCGGGAGGCGGTTCCTTCGGGAAAGCGAGTTCTGTGGTGAAATAGGGACGAGGGGGGCGTCCCCGGCCCGGTCTGTGGGCAGGGCTTTCCAGCGTCTGACCTAGGCAGTCCGGAATGAAGGCCAGCGGCCGCAGGCAGCTCTGCACTCCTCGCACTGCAGCGCTCTGGCCTGCGGGCTTGAGTGATTCGAAACCGAGTTCCCAACTTCAGCAAGCCGTGCGGACCCCGCGCTGCCCCCGCTTGCCGTTTCCAGCAGCAGCCCCACCTCCGCCGAGGCCCACGGGGCTTTGCAAATTGGACCTCGGCGCTCCTCAGCCACCTCTGTTCCTCCCCACAAGCGGGTTTCCTAGGCGGTTCCCTTCTTGCAGCCAGGCCCTGCAGCATCGTCTCACGCTGGGCACCTTTTCCTCTTGTACCCAGGCAACGGCTCTCCCCCAGCATCCTGGAAGAGTCTCTGTCGCCCAGAAACCGGGACGGGGGTTGTGGTTCATGTAGGAGAACACAGGCAGCCGAAAAATGTCGTCCCTCTTCCTTCCCAGTCCACTCCCTGTTCCTTTCTGTGCTGCCTCTGTCCTTTGCTATAGATCGCCTGTCTCCCCTCGCTCTGCCATGCTCGGCCCGGGCCCGCCCCCACTTCAGCACAGAACCCAACAGTCCTCTCCAGCTGCGACTGTCTTTGCGCCTGTTAGTCTGCCAAGTAACAGAATAGGGATGTGACCGCTCAGCTGGTTACCCGCCAAGTGTCACCCCTGCTCACAGCCTGCTGCGGGCCGAGGCTGCTCCAGGCCCGGGGGGCTGGGATGGGGGACTGGGAGCCAATGTGGGTCCAGAAGGTCGAAGTGTGGGCCTGCCCCCCACTTAATCAGTTAACTCGGCATGTAACCGGGTATCTCGCCAAACGGCTGTACGTCCCTGCGGCAAGCGGCAAGCGCAGGGCTGGTGGGCAGGCTGGCGCCGCGCTCCTCGTGGGAGGCTGTGTGCGGAGGGGCGGCGCGGCCGCGAGGGCTTGCGTTGGAGCTGTTGGGCTTGTGTTTTACTGATTTCAATCTCACAAATCCCAGGTAAGCCCAGTAGGATTTTGAAAACAATCATTGTTCCCGCTGGAGCACCGGGCGTGCCAGCCCCTGCTGCTGCCCCCAACTCCTGTTGGGCTGGGGTCTGTGCGCTGCGGGCAGGATGCAAAGCTGCCTGCTGAGGTGAGAGGGGCCCGGCCCCCCGCTTTGGTCCTGTGCTGACAGGCGCTGGCTTGCTGTGCGTCCTTGCAGCCTCGTGCCGCAGAGCCGGGCAGAGGGGCTCTGGTGGGTGCCCACGTTGCCTTCCCCTCTGTCCTAGGCAGGTCGCTGCCCCCCAGGGCGACGGAGGAAGGGAGCTGGGCCGGAGGCCTGGAAGCCCAGGTGGGGGTGCAGCTTCTGTTTGTGGGGCTGCGGGAGGGGCGGGGCCAGACGCAGCGGGTCCCTCACGCCCGGCCACCTGCTTTGGGAGTGGCTTCAGCTGCCTGCGTGGTCCCAGGCCCACAGCCCGTTGGGCCAGGCGGGAGAGGGGGCCTGGGTCCGGGGTGGGGCCACAGCAGGGGGATGTCGTTGGCTCCGTCTCGGGCAGGGCACGTGGGCCCAGTGGTGTCTGGTGGTGACGCCTGCTCCTTCCGCTGTGGGCAGTGCCCGTGCAGGGGCAGCAAACCCGGTTTGACTGGTACTTCCAGGTGTCCTGCATGGCACCCCTCGCCTCCCTGGGGCCCCGGCCTGCCTCTTCCGCCGGAGCAGCCCCTGCCCGGGCTCCCGCTGCCTCGGCTGCTGTGGGGCGTCGGCCCGCACAGGCGGGGCTGGGCTTTGGCCCGGGGCTCTCCAAGGGGCAGTAGGGATGTAAGCAGAAGCTTATCGGACAGCCGACACGCCAGGCGACTGTTGCTCCCCCTGCTGCCTCTAGCCAAAAGTGGCAGCAAGGGGGGGAGGAGAAGGAGGTGCTGGGGGAGCTGGCTTAAAAGAAGTGGCGTTCCACCGTTGAAATGCACGAGAGCCCCCGCCGGCCCCGGGCTCCAGGCGGCGTTCCACCGTGGAAATGCACGAGAGCCCCCGCCGGCCCCGGGCTCCAGGCGGCGTTCCACCGTTGAAATGCACGAGAGCCCCCGCTGGCCCCGGGCTCCAGGCGGCGTTCCACCGTGGAAATGCACGAGAGCCCCCGCTGGCCCCGGGCTCCAGGCGACGTTCCACCGTGGAAATGCCCAAGAGCCCCCGCCGGCCCCGGGCTCCAGGCGGCGTTCCACCGTGGAAATGCACAAGAGCCCCCGCCGGCCCCGGGCTCCAGGCGGCGTTCCACCTTGGACATGCACAAGAGCCCCCGCCGGCCCCGGGCTCCAGGCGGCGTTCCACCTTGGACATGCACAAGAGCCCCCGCCGGCCCCGGGCTCCAGGCGGCGTTCCACCGTGGAAATGCACGAGAGCCCCCGCCGGCCCCGGGCTCCAGGCGGCGTTCCACCGTGGAAATGCACAAGAGCCCCCGCCGGCCCCGGGCTCCAGGCGGCGTTCCACCGTGGAAATGCACAAGAGCCCCCGCCGGCCCCGGGCTCCAGGCGGCGTTCCACCGTGGAAATGCACAAGAGCCCCCGCCGGCCCCGGGCTCCAGGCGGCGTTCCACCGTGGAAATGCACAAGAGCCCCCGCCGGCCCCGGGCTCCAGGCGGCGTTCCACCGTGGAAATGCACGAGAGCCCCCGCCGGCCCCGGGCTCCAGGCGGCGTTCCACCGTGGAAATGCACAAGAGCCCCCGCCGGCCCCGGGCTCCAGGCGGCGTTCCACCGTGGAAATGCACAAGAGCCCCCGCCGGCCCCGGGCTCCAGGCGGCGTTCCACCGTGGAAATGCACAAGAGCCCCCGCCGGCCCCGGGCTCCAGGCGGCGTTCCACCTTGGACATGCACAAGAGCCCCCGCCGGCCCCGGGCTCCAGGCGGCGTTCCACCGTGGAAATGCACAAGAGCCCCCGCCGGCCCTGGGCTCCAGGCGGCGTTCCACCGTGGAAATGCACAAGAGCCCCCGCCGGCCCCGGGCTCCAGGCGGCGTTCCACCGTGGAAATGCACAAGAGCCCCCGCCGGCCCCGGGCTCCAGGCGGCGTTCCACCGTGGAAATGCACAAGAGCCCCCGCCGGCCCTGGGCTCCAGGCGGCGTTCCACCGTGGAAATGCACAAGAGCCCCCGCCGGCTCCGGGCTCCAGGTGGCGTTTCACCGCAGAAATGCACGAGAGCCCCCGCCGGCTCCGGGCTCCAGGCGGTGTTCTACCGCGGAAATGCACGAGAGCCCCCGCCGGCTCCGGGCTCCAGGCGGTGTTCTACCGTGGAAATGCACAAGAGCCCCCCGCCGGCCCTGGGCTCCAGGCGGCGTTTCACCGTGGAAATGCACAAGATCCCCCCGCCGGCCCTGGGCTCCAGGTGGCGTTTCACTGTGGAAATGCACAAGAGCCCCCGCCGGCCCCGTGCTCCAGGCGGCGTTTCACCGTGGAAATTCACAAGATCCCCCCGCCGGCCCTGGGCTCCAGGCGGCGTTTCACCGTGGAAATGCACAAGAGTCTCCCTGGGCTCCAGGCGGCGTTTCACCATGGAAATGCACGAGAGCCCCCCTCGGGCTCCAGGCGGTGTTTCACCGTTGAAATGTACGAGAGCCCCCCCGGGCTCCAGGCGGCGTTTCACCGTGGAAATGCACGAGAGCCCTGCCGGGCGTTTGTGCGCTTCAGAGCGGACGTGCCCATATCGACTAATCGAAGTGTTGATGGAAATTTCGTCGACTGTTCGGTTGGTTGACCAGTCGATTTTTAACATCCCTAAAGGGAGGCGGCTGCAGAGCTGGTGCTCGCTGGGTGCCCTCTGGCCCTGGACGCGCCTGGGCTGTGACGCCGTGGTGCCCGGGGGAGGCCAGAGGGACCGGCAGCAGCAGGAGCTGTGCAGGCGCGTGTGGCCGGGGGTGGTTCTGGGCGTGGCAGGGCACCGCGGGGCCTGCTCAGTGCAGTGTGAATGAGACCTGTGCCGAGGGCCATTGCCTGCCCCGGAGCGTGAAATGGGCTGGTGGTGAGGCGCGGCGGCGCGTGCGCTGGAGTGTGCAATGAGCTGGGGGTGGGCAGTGTTCTCGCTGCCCTGCTCCTCGGCCCGTGTCCGGCCTGGGGATGGGTGCCGGCCCCCGGAGGCGAGCGTGACTCGTGGCTGAGCGCAGGGGCTCTGTGGCGCGGGGGGCTGGGGGAGCAAGGCGCTTGCCGATTGATCGCCATGTGGCTGGGGGGAGGCGAGGTGAATGGGAACCCTGGGCAGGCCGGGTCTCCTTGGCAAGGACGCGGACTGCGCGTAGCCGTGTGCTGCTGCCGTGGGGCAGGCGCTGGGCCTGGCGCCTGGCCTGGCCCCCCTGCCTGCCCGCTGCCGCCGGGCCTGGAGGAAGGCGGGCGGACGTGGTCAGCCAGTGACCTGGAGCTGGAAGGCGGAGTGGCCGGAGCACAGCCGGCCGCCTGGCGTAGCCACCTCCCGGGGTGCAGCTGAGCTGGTCCCTAGGGCGCTGGTGTCGGGGCCGGGAGAGTGTGGCCTCCCCAGGGCGGAGCCTCCAACCAGCGGATGGGCACGTGGAGAGCGTGGCGCTCGGTGCGATGGGGGGAAGGCAGCTGGGGCGGCTCTGGGGTGGCGGGGGAGGCAGGCTCCCTTAGCGCACCCAGCTCTGCACGCTCCCTGGAGGGCATGGCTAGCAGCCGGGACTGAGGCCGTGCGGTGGCTCCCATGTGCTCAGTCATTCCTGGGGCGGCTCTGGGGTGGCGGGGGAGGCAGGCTCCCTTAGCGCACCCAGCTCTGCACGCTCCCTGGAGGGCATGGCTAGCAGCCGGGACTGAGGCCGTGCGGTGGCTCCCATGTGCTCAGTCATTCCTGGGGCGGCAGTTGCTCCGGCTGGCGCTTTCCCCACTCGCTGGGCGAGCTCGGGCTCGCGGCGGCTGGCCTGGGAGGGCAGGGCAGGCGGGGAGCTGAGCCGCGGGGAGCGTGCCCGGAGTCTCCGGTCTTGTTGCTGGGCCTTGGCCCTGGCTCTCGCTGAGCGTGTCTGGCTCACGGGAAGGGCAGACGTTGTCCCTGCGCCGTGGGGCAGGAGCGGAGGGGCTGGGGCTGCTGTGGGCCGGAGCCCTCCTACCTCCCCCCAGGCTAACAGCTTCAGGAGCCTGCGGCGAAGCTGCTGCTGTTGGAGCGGGAGCAGCCGTGCGGCTCGCTGACTCGGAGCCGGAGCCGGAGCCGTGCCAAAGTGAAGGTTTCCCCGTAACCACATCCCTGGCCACATTGGGCAGCGGCGTTTGCGGAGCGTGGCGGCCTCGTGCCACTGGCTTTGGGGCCTGGGTGGGCAGCCGTGCGCTGCTCTGCGGGGCCCCTGCTGGGCCTGCCCAGGGAGCATCCCCGTGAGATGGACTCGGCAGAGGCGTAGAAAGGCCCCGGGAGCCCCCGCGATGCCCAGGCCAGCTGCGCTCCAGGCAGGTCTCCTGGCAAGAGCCGGTCCTGCCCCGTGCTGCGGGTCGCCAGGCCCTGCCGTGGGCGTGTTCTCTTCAGGCCGGCAGTAGAGGGGGCCTGGAGCCCGGGGCGTGATGGGCTGAGGGGGCTGCCTTCGAGCCCCCTGCTGCAGGACCTGTTCTGCGCGGTGCCCTTCCTCCAGCTCGGCTGGGCATGGGGTGGCAGGCGTCCCCCCCAGGGCTGGGCAGCTGGCAGGCGCCGTGGCTTGCGTCACCATGCAGCGCGGGGAGGAGCACCCTCTGGGCGTGGCAGGAGCGGGGCTGGGCTGGCGGCTGTGCGGTCGCTTGGGCTGCGGGCGGGCGGGGGAGTGCCCCAGCCGGCAGGAGGCGGGCTGCAGCGGGACAGGCAGCCGAGACGCTTTCAGACCCAGAGCTGGGCGTGGCTGAGGTGCGACCGCAGAGGGCACCAGCTTCCTGGCACGGGGCTGCGGCCTGGCTCCCGCGCTCTGGGCGGCTCTTGCCGGGGAGCTGGGGAGAGACCCTCGGTGCTGGGTCCCTGCTGGGAGCCCTCGGGAGCTGCCCCCCAAGCACAGAGCTGGCACGCTCCAGCCCTCGGCAGGCAGCGCGCCGACCCCGGCCCTGCTGTTGGCTCCGGTTTCGGGGAGGGGGGGGGGAAGGAGCCTAATGCACCGGAGGTGCCTCGGAAATGAGCCTTGGATGAATTCCTGGCCCTATTGATCCGCCGGCGGCTCTGCACCCTGCCGCTCGCAGCCTCGCCCGGCGCTGCGGCCCCAGATTAATGGCCCGGGAGCTGTCCATCCGTCACTTCGCGTTAATTACTGGCGAGGTGTTTTTCTGACAGCGGCCCGTGATGGATCCCCCTGCCCAGAGTGGGCAGCGATTCATCACAAGGCCACGCCCCCCCGGCTTCCTGCCCCGACCGCAGGACAGACCCCCAGCCATCCGTCTCCATAAACGCTGCCTGATGCATATTGATAGGGGCCTGGGGCTGGCAGATAGCAAGGCACCTCTTATGCCAAAGATGATGAAAAATAAATCTCCGCCGGCAAGGGGCGGCTGAGCAGGGCTCTGCCACGCTGCGTGGCCAGGCTGCAGGTGGCATGGTCTAGTGGTTGGCGCACAGGACAGGGAGACTCCCAGCTCTGCCATGGCTTCGCTCTGTGACCTTGGGCTGGTTGCGTGTGGCTGCCTCGGTTTCCCCGTCAGCGCGGTAGGGCCCTGCCAGGGAGTGCCGCAGTGCTACTGCCCTGCCAGCTTGGCAGGGGCGGGCTGCGTGCTCGCTGCCGGCTCGTGGCATGGGGCACCCTGGCCACGGGGCCGGGCTGAGCCTGAGCACGGCTGGGTGCTGCTTCTGCGGATGGCAGCGAGCAGCGGAGGTGCGGATGCTCAGGAGGGAATTGATTCGTGCACTGACGAATGTAGCTTCATTACAGCCCAGCTAATTACTCACTGACCTCTCTAATGGATGGCTCTGGAGTCCGGGGGCTCCTGAGAGGGAAAGTTGCAGAGCGCTGCCTGGAGTTGTCTCCCCGACACCCGGCCTGTGCTGCTCAGAGCGCTTGCTGGACAGCTGCACCTGACAGCAGGACAGCGGCTCCCTGTGGCTCTGGGCGGCCCGGGGTGCTCCCTGTGTGGGCACAAGGGTGGGCGTGACCCCCTGTGGTTCTGCTTCTGCCTGTCTCCTCGGAGCAGGCTCCTGGCTGCCTAGGAAAGGCCTGGCTCGCGGCCCGGCTCTCTGCACCCCGCTTCGAGCTGGGTGCAAGGCCCCGTCTCGGCCCTGACCGTCCGCAGCGCCTGAGCCCCCGGCCACGCCTGAGGGAGACGAGCATCCCTGGGCTCCGCGGGACCGGCTCTGACCTCTAGTTCCTCTGACTCTCGTCCTGGACCGGTGAATCCGGGGCCCTGAGCCTGGGGCCTCCTGCCTCGGCTCTCCCCCGGCCATGGCTCTGCTGAGCCCTGTGGGAGCTGCCCAGAGGGTAAACGGGGCGGGGGCATGGCAGCACTTCCAGCAGGCGCCTGGTCAGCTGCCCACCCAGCCCCTCCTGGCTGGCTGTGCCCGGGTCTCGCCAGGCTGCGGTGGTGCTGGGAAGGGGCAGAAGAGCCGAGTGCCGGAGGGGCTTGGCTCCGCGGTTATGGGGCACGGTGCCCTCGTGGGGGCCGTAATAACCACCCAGGAGGCAGCTAACGTAGCCCAGGTGGGAGGGGGGTCCTCGGTGAGGAGCTGGTGCCAGGCCCGAGCCCTAACCGGGGTGGGCAGGAGCGCCTCCGCAGGTCAGACCCAGCCCGCCCCGCAGGTGGATTGGGCCCAGCCCATGGGCCGGGGCCAGGGAGCGCGCAGTCTCCTTCCCCGCCGGGGCGCGCGGCGCTAAGACAGCTGGCGGGTGACTCTCTGCGCCGCACGTCCCTGCAGGGCGGGGCCGGGAGCACGAGACTTCCTGCACTGCCCTGCGCCCAGGCCCTGGTGGGCCTGGTGGGCCTGGGGCGGAGGGGGGGGCAGTCTTCTCCCGCCCTGCAAGGCTTAGAGCGAACAGCTGGCTGTTCTCTGGGGGGGCGGCAAAGACGTCACGTGCTCCCCCACCCCCGGCCAGTCAAGGTCTGTGGTGGGGGAGCATGGAAGTGTCCTGGCCCCGCCCCTTCAGAAATGAGACGTGCCCCCCTTCTGAAAGGATTGCCCCCCCCCATAGCGATTAGATTGCCCTTCTGCAAGCGCCGGCCCGGCAGCACCAGAGCACAGCCCCGAGGGCCTTCGGCTGGGTCTCCGTCGCGGCCCTGGCTCCGCGCCTGTGACGGACCGGGCTGGGTCTGGGCACAGCTGAGGGCGTCTGCTCAGGGCGAATTGCTCAAATCTGGGGCTCCTTACAGCCCCCAGACTGGTGACCTCTCCGAACAGGCCACACACCAGTCCCACAGAGCGCTTCAGCTGCCTGCCTGAAGCCTCACGAGCAAAACCCCTCCGACACCCCAGCAATATCCGTGCCCCAGATGGCCCCGGGCCTCATACACAGGTGGGGGGTCCTAGCACCCAATCCCACCTACCCCGAACAAGTTCTGTCCGGTTCCAAGAAACCAGCCACAGATCCCTGGTCAATTTACCCTCTGGACCTTACCCACAAATCACGCTGGGCCAATCCTTTAGAATCTAACATCTAAAGGTTTATTAACACAAGAAAGAAAAGCAGGAGAGTGAGGTTGTTAAAGAATAGTATGTTACATGCACCGAATCTCCCAGTTCTCGATGCAGGCTCTAGCAGAGATGTTACAGCTGCTGGTTTAAAAGTTCTTATTGCACATCCTACGATCAGGATGGGTTCCCAGGTCTTCCGGGCTCTTCAATCCCTGCAGTGCTGCCTCTGGGATGAAGTGCTGAACTGAGAACCAAAATGGCCTCGACCACATGGCCTATTTATACCCCCTTCCTGGCCTCTTCTGGTCTCAGCCGGTCACCTGGCCCTCCGCCCCTCTCTGCTGGCAGCTCTTGGGTCTCCGCCCTCCTGCTTTAGGTGTGTCCTTGGCCCATCGAGTGCCATTGTCCCACAGGGCCTCGCTAAGCAGCCTGTCCATAGCCATGCTCAACCACATTCAGAGAAATATTCAGTTTCCACACAGATTCCAGATTCCTACCTACACACACAGACATTCTACTCTCACATGACCAGCGTGCACAGGATCAGCACACAACAAGCTCCCATTCAATACCCCACATGGCCCCTTTTATACCATTGTTGGGGCCAGCACCCCCACCTAGGTGTGCAGCCACGATCCGGCTGCTTCCCTCCAATTCCAGTAACGTGACAAAGCCGCTTTCCCCTTCCTGCCCCTCCGGGCAGTCCTGGCCTGAAGCGCGGGGGGAGCTGGGCAGCGGCTGGTGGGAAATGAGTGTCGGCTTCATCTCGGCCGCTGTGGGGAGCGGCGGGTTGTGGTGCTCCCGTCGGGAGCTGGCCCCAGCTGGGGCGGTGGGTGCACTGCCGCGGGTACCCATAGCCAGTCTGGTTAAGGGGCGTGTGCGCTAGCTAGCCTGGATTCCCTGAGGTCAGAGCCCCGGGGGGAGTGTCTGGGGCTGCGATCTGTGCGCTGTGCCCTGCCGACCCTGGCCTGCCCACAGACGTGGCAAACGCAGCTCTGCCGGGCCCTGGGCTGGGACAGCCCTTCTCCACGGAGCCAGCCCGCTGGGTTTCAGGAGCAGCGAGAGCGGCCGGGTAATGAATTGGAAGGGAGGCTCGGATTTGCCCCAGGTCTCCAGCGGCCCGTGTCCCGTAACTTCGCTGCCGCAGCCTGGGGCCAAACGCTGTCTCTCCTGCAGGTGGAGGCGGCGCCATGCAGCAGGAGGGGCAGAGGAGCCGGGCCCGGCCCAGGAAGCCCGACATGGCCCTCTACGTGCCCAAAGCGCGGCGGGAGATGGCAGCCCCGGGAGCAGCGCCGGCGCTGGGGAGCCTCCGTGGGCTGCGGAAGGAGGGCTCCAGAGGCCGCGGGGAGAGGCAGAGTCCCAGCCGTGGCACCTGCGAGCACGTGGCCAGAGAGGGGAAGACACGGAAGCGCGCGCCCCTGGAGGACAGCACACAGGGCAGCGCGCCAGGGCAGCCCAGCGGAGCCGGTGCCGAGGGCTGGGCCCAGTCTCGTGCACTTGACCAAAGCCCTGTGGCCCCAGAGGAGCAGCTGTGGGCGCCGGCGGAAAGAAACCTCGCCAGCGAACAGGCCAGTCCTCGGGAACCCCGCCTGGGCCACGCTCCCAGTGAGGAGCCGGCGCGCAGCAAGCCAGGGTGCTGGGCTCCACGGACAGATACGGGGACGTGTTCCCGTCTCTCGCTTGTGCCACCGCATGGAGCGGCCGAGCAGGCACAGGGACATGGGGGCCCCTTGGCCGGGCCAGGTACTTCCCCTCAGCGTAGCCAGGGGGGCACTGAGGAACGATCAGAGCGTGCAGGGAGCAGTAGCGCTCCTGAGCGTGTAGGCAAGAGCACCCTGGACCAGGCGGGAGTGGGAGTGGGTAGCCCCTCTGAGCCTGAAGAGACGAGCACCTGTAGCAGGTCTGAGCGTGCAGCTCTGAGTGGGGAGAGCACAGCAAGTGCATTCGAGCTTCAAGAGGAGGATGCCACAGATCAGAGCTCAAGTGTGTGTGAACTTATAGGGGAGATCGCTGCAGGCCACAACAGGGAGCATGCAGGAAGCACGTGGGAGCTTGCAGGGGAGAGCGCGGGAAGCACGTGCGAGCTTGCAGGGGAGAGCGCGGGAAGCACGTGCGAGCTTGCAGGGGAGAGTGCCGCAGGTCAGAACAGGGAGAACCCAGGAAGCGCCCTTGAGCTTGCAGGGGAGAGCCCGGGAAGTGCCCATGAACTCGCGGGGGAGAGCCCAGGAAGCGTGTGTGAGCTCGCAGGGGAGAGCCCAGGAAGCGTGTGCGAGCTCGCAGGGGAGAGCCCGGGAAGCGTGTGCGAGCTCGCAGGGGAGAGCCCGGGAAGCGTGTGCGAGCTCGCAGGGGAGAGCCCGGGAAGGGCGTGCGAGCTTGCAGGGGAGAGTGCTGCAGGTCAGAACAGGGAGAGCCTGGGAAGCGCGTGGGAGCTCACAGGGGAGAGCCCGGGAAGGGCGTGCGAGCTCACAGGGGAGAGTGCTGCAGGTCAGAACAGGGAGAGCCTGGGAAGCGCGTGCGAGCTCGCAGGGGAGAGTGCTGCAGGTCAGAACAGGGAGAACCCAGGAAGCGCCCTCGAGCTTGCAGGGGAGAGCCCAGGAAGGGCGTGCGAGCTCGCAGGGGAGAGCCCGGGAAAGGTGTGCGAGCTTGCAGGGGGGAGTGCTGCAAGTCAGAACAGGGAGAACCCAGGAAGCGCCCTCGAGCTCGCAGGGGAGAGCCCGGGAAAGGTGTGTGAGCTCGCAGGGGAGAGTGCTGCAGGTCAGAACAGGGAGAGCCTGGGAAGCGCGTGCGAGCTCGCAGGGGAGAGTGCTGCAAGTCAGAACAGGGAGAACCCAGGAAGCGCCCTCGAGCTCGCAGGGGAGAGCCCGGGAAAGGTGTGCGAGCTCGCAGGGGAGAGTGCTGCAAGTCAGAACAGGGAGAGCCTGGGAAGCGCGTGCGAGCTCGCAGGGGAGAGCCCGGGAAGGGCGTGCGAGCTCGCAGGGGAGAGTGCTGCAGGTCAGAACAGGGAGAGCCCAGGAAGGGCGTGCGAGCTTGCAGGGGAGAGTGCTGCAGGTCAGAACAGGGAGAGCCCAGGAAGGGCGTGCGAGCTTGCAGGGGAGAGCCCGGGAAGGGCGTGCGAGCTCACAGGGGAGAGTGCTGCAGGTCAGAACAGGGAGAGCCCGGGAAGCGCGTGCGAGCTCGCAGGGGAGAGCCCAGGAAGGGCGTGCGAGCTTGCAGGGGAGAGTGCTGCAGGTCAGAACAGGGAGAGCCTGGGAAGCGCGTGCGAGCTCGCAGGGGAGAGTGCTGCAGGTCAGAACAGGGAGAACCCAGGAAGCGCCCTCGAGCTTGCAGGGGAGAGCCCAGGAAGGGCGTGCGAGCTCGCAGGGGAGAGCCCGGGAAAGGTGTGCGAGCTTGCAGGGGAGAGTGCTGCAAGTCAGAACAGGGAGAGCCTGGGAAGCGCGTGCGAGCTCGCAGGGGAGAGCCCGGGAAGGGCGTGCGAGCTCACAGGGGAGAGTGCTGCAGGTCAGAACAGGGAGAACCCAGGAAGTGCCCTCGAGCTCGCAGGGGAGAGCCCGGGAAAGGTGTGCGAGCTTGCAGGGGAGAGTGCTGCAAGTCAGAACAGGGAGAACCCGGGAAGCGCGTGCAGGCTCGCAGGGGAGTGCGCCCCGGGTCAGGTGGGTGGCAGGGCAGGACTATCTGACAGTGAGGGTGGGAGCGCTGCTGAACCTGAGCAGGCGTGTGGGCCGGAGGCCGCTGGGACGGATCCTGGTAGCGGGGCCCTGCCAGCAGGCGTGGCCGAGGCCAGAGGCAGCATGCCGCTGTGCGGGGAGCAGGTGCCCTGTGGCTCCCGCGGCTCTGCTGCAGGGGCTCCCCCCTCTGCACTGGGGCACTCGGCCGCTCAGGGGAGCAGGGCGCGCAGCCCTTCATTGGAGGTCCCGGGCAGCCGCCAGGCCGAGCTGGCGAGGCTGCCGCATGCGGAGCCTGGAGCAGACAGGGAGGATGCGGGCCCTGTGCCCGAGGGCAGCACAGAAGGGCCTGAGCAGCCAGGCGTCGGAGCCCGGAGCACCAGCGGAGCTGCGGCCGAGGAGAGCTGGGACTCGCTCTTCAACGACGCTGGAGACTGCCTGGACCAGCGCCTGCTGGACGAGGTATGTTCCGTCGCTCTCGGGCCTGACCCTCGCTGCTAGTGCTGGGGTGAGCTGCTCCCGCCCCGGGGACCAGACAGGGCGTGAGGGGCAGGAGGAGCGGTCTGGAGCTCTGCCCGGGCCCCAGGTCGTTCCCTGCAGCCCCCGTGCAAGGCGGTCGTGTGCTCGTGCATGGCGCTGGCACGGAGCGGCAGAGCTGGCCTGTGGACCGCCTGCCCCCGGCTGTCACGGCCGGCATGCGTGGCTGTGGGTCAGGGCGATCTTTCCCTGGCTGAGAACATCCGGGGAAACCACAAGGGCCGGTGCCACCTGCTCCCCGCCGGAGGCTGGAGAGATGCGTCTGCTGCCTGGGCTGTGCGGCGTCTGGCACTCCCGGGGCGGTGTTCCATGCCTAGCATGCAGGTACAGGGATGCCAGGGCTGCAGCTGCGCCCTGGTGAGGCAGCCTTGGACTGGAAGAGCAGTGGGGCGCCCTAGGGAAGCGACAGCTGCTTGCTCAGCCGAGTCGTTTCCGTCTGCTGCACGAGGGGCTTGGTGTGCGGAGGCTCAGAGCGGAGGGAGTGCAGCTGGAATCCATGGCTGCGCGCTCCCGCCGGTAATCTGCAGGGCCCTTCATTCCCCGCGCTCGTTCAAACGAGCATCCGCCTGCTGGGCGGGCACCGTCTCAGCGCCTAAGAGGAGCCAAAATGGCCGAAACCGTGCCGTTACCAGGGCTCACTAATAGCCCTCTGCATGGGGGTCGCAGCAGCTGGGACCGCAGGAACAGGGGGGCATGTCCCTGCCGCCGTACAACCCTGCCAGATCCAGCCCCCAGGAGGCTCCCGTGCCCCTCCCACAGCGCGGGCTAGTTTCAGGGGGCGGGGAGCGGGGATGCAAGCGCTACGCCTGGGCCAGGAGCCCGTGTGCCATCTGGTGCCTGTCCAGCCATGCGTGACCCGCCTGCACCAGCGGTGTCACTCGTGTACGTGGCTGTCGTCCTTGCGCTGTCGCTGGGCGTGCATAGCCCATCGGCCCCCTTTGGTCCGCCCTAGAGCCCTGTGCGGATACCAGCTTTGTCCACCCTGTCGGCAGAGAGGAGCTGCGGCGGTGGCTGCCTGTGGAAATGAAGTGGCTACCCACAGGCTTACTGGGCGCTGGTCATCCGAGCCCGTCCCACCGCTTACGCCCCCACTGGCTCCGTCCTGTGGAGAAGGGGCTCTCGGGCCGGGACACAGCTCGGTGCTGAAGAAGCCGACGTCTGTGAACTGCAGCCCACCTGCCTGTCTGCAAGATGTGCTGCGGGTGGGGGTGAAACAGGTGCAGTCCTGTGCAGTGTGATTGTGCAGGGGGCAGAGTTAGGGTGAAGCAAGAGCTTAGCTCTCCATTCCTAGCTTCACCACCCTGGCACTGCCCCTGGCAGGAGTGGAAGGCTCCAAACTTCCTCCTCCTGCTGCGAAAGTGGAGAAGAAACTTTGAAATGAGCAAAATGCAGGACAATGTAGCACTTTAAAGACTAACAAGATGGTTTATTAGATGATGAGCTTTCGTGGGCCAGACCCACTTCCTCAGATCAAATAGTGGAAGAAAACTGACAGAACCATATATGCTACCTGGGCCATAAGGTGGGGAGCGGCTGCTTGAAGCCAGAGCCGGCCAAAGTGGAGGCCATCCGGGACTGGCCTGTGCCCCAGCCCAAGAAGCAGGTCCAGGCTTTCATTGGGATGGCGGGGTACTACCGGAGCTTTGTGCCCAACTTCAGCTCCATCGCTGCCCCGATCACGGAGCTGTGCAGGAAGGGGAGGCCAGACAGGGTGGTGCCAGGGGCTCTCTGTGCACTGAAGGGAGCCCTGGCCAAGGCCCCAGTGCTGGTAAACCCAGACTGACAAGCCCTTTATGGTGTTTACGGATGCCTCGGACACCGGGCTGGGGCGGTGCTGATGCAGGTGGGCGAGAAGGGGGAGCGACGCTACGCGGCCACAGAGAAGGACGCCGGGCGATGGGGTGGGCCCTGCAAAGCTGCAGCCCGACCCGTCTGGCCGGCGTTTCACGGTGTGACTGACCCCGCCCCCGACCTGGCTGCACCAGACGAAGGGACCAAGGCCAAGCTGCTGCGGTGGAGCCTGCTCCTGCAGGACCAGGACATGGAAGTGACCCACGGCAAGGGGAGCGCCAACGTCATCGCCCGTGGGGGGGCCCGAACCTCCCCAGGCCACAGGCAGCGCGACCCCGCTCAGCTCGCTCGGAGGCGGGAGAGTTGTTGTGTAGTTGTGATGGCGCGTTGGGGTCCCCCGTCTCCTGCACCCCGAAATGGCACAAACAGACCGCACCAGCCCGTGGAATAGAGGAAGTTTATTGCCTCTCCAGGATACAGCACAGCACAGATGGAATCTAGTTACAGGAACTGGGGCTAAGAGGCCTCAGGCCCCCTTGAGATGGGGGAGACTGGGCCCCTAAACTCCAGCCCCTCTCCCTAGGCTGTCTCCTCCATGCTCCCAGACAGCAACTAACCCCCTCTCCTCCAGCCCTGCCCCCCAGCCAAGGCAGCATCCACCTTCCTTTGTTCCTCTCCATGGGGGGTGTCTGGTTCAACAGGTTTGGCGACACCTTTGCATAATGAGGTTTTCCCTGCTGGGTCTTGCTCCAGACAGCAGGGGTCACCACAGCCCAGCAAGTACCCCCACTACGGCACAGTAGTGTCAGTACCGGGTTGGTTGCTGTGCTGGGGCTGTGGGGGACCCCCGCTGGCAGCTGTCTGTGAGCACGGCCCGCGGGGGGGGGGGGGGGGGGGGACAAAGGACTTGCGGGCGGCGGGAGAGTCCGTGGCTGTCTGGGAAGCATGGAGAGCAGTGGCTAAGCTGGGGGCCTAGGGGCGATGGACCCCTAACCCTGGGGTCTGAGGCACCCTGGCCCCTGTAGCCACATCCCATATGGGCTGCGCTGTATTCTGGAAAACCAAGAAACCCCGCTCCATTCTACTGGCTGGTGGAGACTGTTCTGGCTGCTACGGGGGTGCTCGGGAAGCCCCCAACTCGCCGTCACACTGCTCACCCCAGCAGGCCCTGCGGCACGGGGGCAGCGATGCAGTAACGCCCGGGTCGGAACAGACACTGCGAGTGGCTGGTGAAAGGTCCCCGTGGCGTCGCGCTCTCCGTGGCGTGTGCCGAGTTGCTGGACGCTGCGGCGCAGCGGGCGGGTTTCTGGTGGATTTGTTAGCTGCCCTGGGAGCGGTGCGGTCTGTGTTCCCACCATCCTTGGGGCGGGCAGCGCAGCAGTTGCCACAGGCGTTCCCCCCTCGGTCCCAGGAGGGCGTCCCACACTGCTGTGCTGGGATCCTGAGAGCAGCTGGCTTTCAGCGACCCACGCGCAGGGCAGGCGGGGCACTGAGTGCCTTGAAGAGTTGGGAGCCCCCCCTTTGTGAACTGTTAATGGAGACACCTGGGCTGCCCGCCGTAGTCCTAAGAACCTCAGAGCGGCCAGACGGGGTCAGAGCCAAGGGCCCTGTTTGCCGGCAGGGGCCACTGCCAGGTGCCCCACAGGGAGTGAACAGAATCCTCAGTTGATCCCTCCCCGTCACCCATTCCCAGCCTCTGACACACAGAGGCCAGGGGCACCACCCAGCCCATCCTGGCCAGCAGCCATTGAGGGACCGAACCTCCAGGAATCTGTCTAGCTCTCTGTTAAAGTGCTGGTCTTCACCGCCTCCTCTGGCGAGGAGTTCCACAGGTTGGCACTGTGCTGCATGAAGAAAAACCTCCCTTTGTTACCCAGTCACCTAGTTTGGTGAGATCTTTTTGAAGCTCTTCACAGGCTGCTTTGGTCTTAACTATCTTGAGCAGTTTGGGATCATCTGCAAATTTTGCCACCTGCCTGTTTACCCCGTTCTCCAGATCATTTATACAGAAATTGAATAGGATGGGTCCCAGGACAGACCCTTGGGGGACCCCACTAGTTACCTCTCTCCACTCGGAAAACTGACCATTTATTCCTGCCCTTTGTCTTCTGTCTTTTAACCAGTTCTCAGTCCACGAAAGGACCTTCCCTCTTATCCCATGACAACTTCCTTTACTTAAGAGCCTTTGGTGAGGGACCTTGTCAAAGGCTTTCTGGAAACCTAAGTACACTAGATCCACTGGATCCCCCTTGTCCACATGTTTGTTGACCCCTTCAAAGAACTCTAGTAGATTAGTAAGGCAGGATTTCCCTTTGCAGAAACCATGTTGGCTTTCCCCAACAAATTACATTCATCCAGGTGTCTGACTGTTTTATTCTTTACTATTGTTTTAATTAATTTGTGCAGTACAGATGTTAGACCTGCTGGTCTGTACTTGCCAGGATCACCTCTGGAGCCCTTTTGAACTATTGGTGTCAGTTAGCTCCCTTCCAGTCACTGGGCGAGGAAGCTGGTTTAAAGGTCGGTTACAAATCCCAGGTAATCGTTCTCGTTTCCCATTGGGGTTCTTTCCGAACTCGGCAGTGACTTTATCGTCTGAGCGCTCCTTTAGCATCGCGATTGTCCAGCGGCCCACTGCTTGTTCCTGCTTCTGACGGACTTAACCACACGCTGCTGTTACTCCCGGAGCGTTTGGCTGGCTGCTCTTCCAACTCCTTCTTGGCTTTTCTGCCCATAGCTTGACACTTAGTCGGGGAGAGGTGGCTGGGGTGAGGAGCGGCTGTTCTGCGGCCAAGCTTCGCCACCCTTACAGCTTCATCCCACTTACAGCGCTAATTCCGCCTGTTTCTTGTGTACGCACATGCCCGCGTGCGCCCCAGAGGCCTGGCCCAAGCTCTCGCAGGTGGCGCCGAGTTAATTAGTTTTTTAGGAACCCAGAAGTTCACGTTCGTCCTCGTGTGCTGCCCCCAGCTGCGTGTGCCGAGTCTGGAGGTTCCTGCAAGCAGTGTGCGTTGGCCGCCAGGCGCCGGGGCTCCAGGCCGAGGCCGTAGAGATGGTGCAGGCCGATGTCTTCCCGCCACGCGGCCTGCGCCAGACTCGCCGGTGTCCTCGGCTCCCTGTGGCGCGTGCTTACAGTGGGCGGGTTTCTGTCCCGGCAGAGAGCGCGTCCCCTTCTCGTCCCCTCAGGGAGACGCGTCGCGCACAGGCCGGGGGTTCACAACCCGCCTTTGCTGCCCTGGCTGTTCCTCAGCGAGCAACAAACAGCAACGTTGTCCCTAGTGCCCGGGGGAGGCTCCTGCTTGCGCTGCCGCTCTGCCCCCGGACTCATGGGGGTCTGGAGCTGCCAGGAGTCGGCTGTGGGCCTGGGACCCCTCCCCTTCCACGCCGGCAAGGGGAGGAGGTAGGCTCGAGGGATCGTCCTGCAGCAGACGCACAGACACACTCTGCTTTGATGGTGAGGGCCCAGGAGAGACCGCGCCTGCTGCCCTCCTCCCAGGGCCAGTGCGGTGTCCTGGGGCAGCCAGAGACCATAGGACACCTGCTGTCCCCTGCTCAGGGTCACCCCTCCTGTCATTCCCAGGCGCCAGGCACAGCCGTGGCACTGTCAGGGCGGCCAGCGCTACGGGCCCTGGGTTGCTTGGCGGGGTGGGCAGAGGCGGCACCAGACAGACCCAGAAGGACAGGATTCCAGTCTCCCGACGGGCGGAACCTCCCCCAGCTGAGCGCACTCCTGCCCAGGCCAGAGCAGGAGCCCTGTTTGTGTCCCCAGGCCCCTGGACTGGCTTTGTCGGGTTGTCGGGAAGGGGAGGGAGCCAGTTCCAGAGATCCCCAGAGCAGCTGGCTGAGGCGGTCGCCAAATGTCTCTGCTGGGCACAGGTCCCAGAGCTCGTCTGAGCCTCGGAGCCTCCACACCGCTTACTAGACACTCCAGAGCCGCGTGGCGTGGCCAGCTGTAGAGAGCCAGGGCGTTAGGACAAGCCCTCGCCTCCTTGTTGCCAAGCTGTCAGAGCAGAGCCTGAAAGGGGTCTCTGGCCATTCCCAGCCGGCAGCGGGCCAGGGTTCCTGCCCCAGAGGTGGCGTTACCGAGCCGTGTAGGAGCAGAGCCTGAAAGGGGTCTCTGGCCGTTCCCGGCCGGCAGCGGGCGAGGGTTCCTGCCCCAGAGGTGGCGTTGCTGAGCCGTGTAGGAGCAGAGCCTGAAAGGGGTCTCTGGCCGTTCCCGGCCGGCAGCGGGCCAGGGTTCCTGCCCCAGAGGTGGCATTGCTGAGCCGTGTCGGAGCAGAGCCTGAAAGGGGTCTCTGGCCGTTCCCGGCCGGCAGCGGGCCAGGGTTCCTGCCCCAGAGGTGGCGTTGCCGAGCCGTGTAGGAGCAGAGCCTGAAAGGGGTCTCTGGCCGTTCCCGGCCGGCAGCGGGCGAGGGTTCCTGCCCCAGAGGTGGCGTTGCCGAGCCGTGTAGGAGCAGAGCCTGAAAGGGGTCTCTGGCCGTTCCCGGCCGGCAGCGGGCCAGGGTTCCTGCCCCAGAGGTGGCGTTGCCGAGCCGTGTAGGAGCAGAGCCTGAAAGG
Organism: Pelodiscus sinensis; assembly: GCF_049634645.1. Classification (NCBI taxonomy): domain Eukaryota; kingdom Metazoa; phylum Chordata; order Testudines; family Trionychidae; genus Pelodiscus; species Pelodiscus sinensis. The sequence goes on from NW_027465906.1 coordinate 149,960, forward strand.
GGTCTCTGGCCGTTCCCGGCCGGCAGCGGGCGAGGGTTCCTGCCCCAGAGGTGGCGTTGCTGAGCCGTGTAGGAGCAGAGCCTGAAAGGGGTCTCTGGCCGTTCCCGGCCGGCAGCGGGCGAGGGTTCCTGCCCCAGAGGTGGCGTTGCTGAGCCGTGTAGGAGCAGAGCCTGAAAGGGGTCTCTGGCCGTTCCCGGCCGGCAGCGGGCCAGGGTTCCTGCCCCAGAGGTGGCGTTGCCGAGCCGTGTAGGAGCAGAGCCTGAAAGGGGTCTCTGGCCGTTCCCGGCCGGCAGCGGGCCAGGGTTCCTGCCCCAGAGGTGGCATTGCTGAGCCGTGTCGGAGCAGAGCCTGAAAGGGGTCTCTGGCCATTCCCAGCCGGCAGCGGGCCAGGGTTCCTGGGCGAGGGTTCCTGCCCCAGAGGTGGCGTTGCCGAGCCGTGCGCCTCCTAGAGAGGGAGGGTCGGTCCTTGGAGCTTTTTGTGTCCCTGCGGGAACCGCTCCCTCTGCTCCAGCCACCGCCTGGGCCCAGCAGATCTGCGTCAGCGCTGCTGTTGGGGTCTTGCTGTGACGGCGCGTTGGGGGTTCCCCGTCTCCTGCACCCCGAAATGGCACAAACAGACTGCACCAGCCGGTGGAATAGAGGAAGTTTATTGCCTCTCCAGGATACAGCACAGCACAGATGTAATCTGGTCACAGAGCTGGGCTAGGATGCCTCAGGCCCCCTTGAGATGGGGGAGACTGGGCCCCTAAACTCCAGCCCCTTCTCCTAGGCTCTCCTCCATGCTCTTCCACAGTAACTAACTACATTCCCTTGCAGCCCTGCCCCCCCAGCCAGGGCAGCATCCACCTTCCTTTGTTCCTCTCCATGGGGGGTGTCTGGCCACTGGTTCAACAAGTTTGGCATTACCTCTGCCTAGCGAGGTTTTCCCTGCTGGGTCTTGCTCCAGACAGCAGGGGTCACCACAGCCCAGCAAGTGCCCCCACTACGTCACAGTTCTCCCCCCTCCGAGAGCGAACTGAGCAGGGTCACTCCGCTCGTGACCTAGGGAAGTTCGGGTCCTCTGCGTGGGAACCCGCCCCGGGGACATGGGTGCTCCCCTTGACTCAGGCCGGCCGTGGCGAGGCCCCACATGAGCTGGCTTCCCTCTGACCACTCGCCGCCCCGCTCCAGGGCGACTGGCGCAGGCCTGTCCTCGGGGGTCACACCCACCCTTCCGCTGGCCTTGGTCTCTGGCCAGGGTCTCTCGGGCCGGGGCCATGAGCCCAGCGAGCCTTCTCTGGACAGCCAGGGCGGCTTCCACCCCCGAAGCTCCATCCAGGGAGGTCTTCCCCTCCCATAACTCTCTCAGCAAGCCCAGAGGGTCTATCTGGGGTAGAGACCCCCAAGCCGCTTTCCTCCTGTCTTGGGCCTTCCCGCCCCTCTGGCAGGAGTCACAGGACCGGCAGTACCGCTGCACGGCTGTAAAGATTCCCGGCCAGTAGAAGTGTTGGAGCAGCCTCAGCCGGGTGCTCCGGATCCCCCGGTGGCCCCCAACGGGGACATCGTGGGCCAAATACAGCAGCTTGAGGCGATACTTTCGGGGGACGACCAGCTGCCGCTGGACCCCCCATGCCCTCGCCTTCCTGAGGGGGAGCCACTCACGGAACAGGAGCCCACGTTCCCGCAGGAATCTCTCCTGGCCACCTCTCCCCCGGGGCTGAGCTGCACGGAGGCCAGCCTGGTCCCTCAGCCTCTGCAAGGAGGGGTCTGCCTGCACCTCAGCCTGGAATTCAGCTGCTGAGGCAGGGATCGGGACCTGTCCCCCACCTCTGCCTAGGTCCGGAGTCCCAGCCTGGCTGGACCCCGTGTCCACTGGGATGGGACCCTGAGGACGCTGCCAGGAGTCCTTCCCTGGACCCACGTTGTCAGCCCCCCGCTGGCTCTGGCTCCGGGTAGTGACTAGAGCCCGTTGGGATTCATGGGGCCACTCCTCTAGGTCATTCCCCATCAGCACCTCGGTGGGCAAGTGCGGGTGCACCCCCACTTCCTTGAGGCCCTCCTTGGCCCCCCATTTCAGATGCACCCTGGCTACAGGCACCTTAAACGGGGACCCGTCTATGCCCTTCAGGGTCAGCTGCGCGTGGGGTAATATCCGCTCCGGGGCCACTATGTCGGATCGGGCCAGAGTCACCTCCGCCCCCGTGTCCCAGAAGCCCGTCACCTTCCTACCATCCACCTCCAGGGGTATGAGGCACTCGCTCCGCAGGGGCCGTCCTGCCCCCACCCGGTACACGGAGAAATCCGCCTCCTGAGAATCAGACCTCCCAGGGGAGGTGCACTGAGCATCCTTCCCCTCTCTCTGAGCTGAGGTTTGCCTGCCAGCCCCTGCCTCTGGGGCAGCCTGCCCTTCCTCCCGCCCCAGCCAGTTAACCCTGGAAAGTCCCCGGTCCTGGGACCTGGTGCACTGAGCCCTCTTGTGGCCTTTTTGCCCACAGCGCTGGCAAGTTACGCTTTGGGCTGTCTCTGTCCAGGCCCTGGCTGGTTCTCTGGGGCGCAGACGACCTGTTCCTTGGTCTCGCCCCGTAGTTGACTCCCTCCGTCGCTCAGCCGAGATCCGGTCTCTGCGCGGTTCCCTTTCTCTCCGGGACTCCCGTTCACACCCGGACCGGCTCTCCGTGAACTCATCCGCCAGCCTCCCAGCCTCCTGGGGGGTCTCTGGTCTCCGGTCCTTGAGCCACAGCCTCAGTTTGGGTGGGCACACTTCATAGAACTGCTCCATCATGACCAGCTTGAGCAGCTCCTCTGCAGTCTGGGCTCCGACTCCAGACACCCACTTGCGGCCGTATTGCGCCAGGTGGGAGGCCAGGTCCACATAGGTCTCCCGTGGCCCTTTCTGTACCCCCCGGAACTTCTTCCTGTACATCTCGGGGGTCAGCCCGAACTTCTGCAGCAGGGCCTCCTTGACTCGGCTGTAATCCCCTGGCTGTAGGTCCTCCTGCTGACTGAGCACTCCGGCCGCCTCCTGGCTCAGTGCGGGGATGAGCTCCTGCAGCTAGTCAGCTGGGGGAACCCGTTGCAGTCCACAGGCCCTCTCAAAGGCGCTGAGGAACCCGTCTATGTCGCCCACGTCCTTCAATTGGGCCACCACGAGCCTCTCCAAGCGTCTGGCAGTCCTGGGACCTTGGGGCCCATCCGCACTTGGCGCAGCCGGTGCCCCGCCGGTTCTCCACTCTGCCATGGCCAGCTCATGCTGTCGCTGCCTCTCTCGATCTTGGCGCTCCTTCTCTCGGTCCTGGCGGTCCTTCTCTCGGTCCTGGCGCTCCCTCTCTCGATCTTGGCGCTCCCTCTCTCAGTCCTGGCGGTCCCTCTCTCGGTCCTCTACTTCCAATTCCTTGATCCGCAGCTGGATCTCCAGGCGCCGCAGCTCCGCTGGGCTGGCCCCTGCCCTAGATGGGCTATTACTTGCAGGCCTCCCGGGAGACGTGTCTCATCTCTCCGTTGGGTTCCAGCGCTCCTCCCCCTCTCTGAGCCTGACACACTCTCAGGGGGGGTCTGGCTGCTTCCCCTGGGACAAGATCCTGGCCCTGTGGCTGGTCGTTCTCTTCCAGCTGGGCAATCAGCTGGGCCTTGGTTGCTTTCCGCACAGGCAAGCCCCTCTCTCTGCACAGCCCCACCAGCTCTGCCTTCAAGAGTCGGGCGTAGGCCATCTGCCCGCTGGTCCCCTTGGTGCAGACTCACCAGTCTAGTGCTGCAGCGCCCCATGATTCCCAGGAACCGCTTCGCTCTGTCTCCAGCACGCCTGGCTCCAGGGCTCTTGCTTCTACTGCGCCTTGTCACTTGCCGCTGGAAGCTCCATCCACGGGGTGCAGTGCATCCCACTTCTGACACCAGTGTGACGGCGCGTTGGGGGTTCCCCGTCTCCTGCACCCCGAAATGGCACAAACAGACCACACCAGCCGGTGGAATAGAGGAAGTTTATTGCCTCTCCAGGATACAGCACAGCACCGATGTAATCTGGTCACAGAGCTGGGCTAGGATGCCTCAGGCCCTCTTGAGATGGGGGAGACTGGGCCCCTAAACTCCAGCTCCTCTCCCTAGGCTGTCTCCTCCATGCCCCCAGACAGCCAGCAACCAACCAACTAACTTCGAGCCCTGCCCCCCAGCCAGGGCAGCATCCACCTTCCTTTGTTCCTCTCCAGGGGGGTGTCTGGCCACTGGTTTGCATAGTGACTCATCCTGTTTTGCTGGGTCGTGGTACCCACGGCAGCCAGTGGGGGTTACCCCAGAGCCAGCAGCATAGAAACCAGCCAGGTACCCCCACTACGTCACAGGGGGCTTGCGGGCTCTGGCTTCAGGCTCCCCGCGGAGCTCAATGCTCCCCCAAGCACTGCTCTTGCCCCCCTCCGTGGGCTGACTTCTCCGCCCCAGGGAGCGAGCTGCCGGGGCTGGGCAGAGGGGTGCAGCCGGGCTGGGCCGCCATTCCTGCACCCCTGCCTGCCACGCCAGGGAGCGATCAGACGCGGCAGGAGAGGGGAGGGCGGCGTTCTCACGCCAGGCAGTGCCAGCATCAACGGGCACCCTGCGTCTCGCTCGCGGGAGCCTGCCCCGCCCTGCGCCCTAGTGGGCAGCCCGTGGGTACAGGCGTGGGGTGGGCAGTGTGAGGGGCGTGCAGGGAGATTAGCTGTGGGAAAGAACCGGGCGCAGTGCGAGAGGCCGATCGATGGCTCCTCGCGTCCCCGGGGCCGTTAATCCATCTCCGGGGCTGAGGGCTGGCGCCCGGGCTGGGAGCTTGCCCCATTCATCATCCTGACGCCTGCCAGCCAGGCCACCAAGCTGCAGAGCGTGGGCGGGGCAAGGGCCGGGGTGGAACAGCTGGTCCCACCCTGGCACCCCGGGTAGCTCTCAGCCTGCTGTGTCCCCCAGCTGGCGGGCGGCCAGGAGCCGAGCAGCAGCCTGCAGGGGCCCCGCTTTGACTACTATGGCTGGCAGCCCGGCGAGCCGGACCTCAGCGACTCGGAGCTGCCCCACGTCATCGAGATCTACGACTTCCCGCAGGACTTCAGCACTGCCGACCTGCTGCGCGTCTTCTGCAGCTACCAGTGAGTGCTGGCCTGGGCGGGGTCGCGCCTGCCCCCCGGCCCTGGCCCCGCCCTCCGGCCCCGCCCCCTGGCCCAGCTCCTGCCCCCCAGCCCCGCCCCCCAGCCCCGCTTCCCTGGCCCCAATTCCTGCTCGCCCTTTGCCTCTGCAGCTACCAGTGAGTGCTGGCCTGGGCGGGGTCGCGCCTGCCCCCCGGCCCTGGCCCCGCCCTCCGGCCCCGCCCCCTGGCCCAGCTCCTGCCCCCCAGCCCCGCCCCCCAGCCCCGCTTCCCTGGCCCCAATTCCTGCTCGCCCTTTGCCTCTGCAGCTACCAGTGAGTGCTGGCCTGGGCGGGGTCGCGCCTGCCCCCCGACCCCGCTCCCGCCCCCCAGCCCTGCTCCAGCCCCCACGCCCCGCTCCAGCCCCCGAGCCCCGCCCCCCAGCCCCAATTCCCTGGCCCCAATTCCTGCTCGCCCTTTGCCTCTGCAGCTACCAGTGAGTGCTGGCCTGGGCAGGGTCGCTCCCGCCCCCCGGCCCCACTCCCGCCCCCCGGCCCCGCTCCCGCCCCCCAGCCCCGCTCCAGCTCCCCAGCCCCGCCCCCCAGCCCCAATTCCCTGGCCCCAATTCCCGCTCGCCCTTTGCCTCTGCAGCTACCAGTGAGTGCTGGCCTGGGCGGGGTCGCACCTGACCCCCGACCCCGCTCCTGCCCCCCAGCCCTGCTCCAGCTCCCCAGCCCCGCCCCCCAGCCCTGCTTCCCTGGCCCCAATTCCCGCTCGCCCTTTGCCTCTGCAGCTACCAGTGAGTGCTGGCCTGGGCAGGGTCGCGCCCCAGCCCTGCTCCAGCCCCCCAGCCCTGCTTCCCCGGCCCCCCAGCCCTGCCCCCCAGCCCCGGCCCCCAGCCCTGCCCCCCAGCCCCGGCCCCCAGCCCTGCTCCAGCTCCCCAGCCCCGCCCCCCAGCCCTGCTTCCCCGGCCCCAATTCCCGCTCGCCCTTTGCCTCTGCAGCTACCAGTGAGTGCTGGCCTGGGTGGCCCAGCTCCCGCCCCCCAGCCCTGCTCCTGCCTCCTGGCCCCGCTTCCCCAGCCCCAAGTCCCGCTCGCCCTTTGCCCCTGCAGCTACCTGCGAGCGCTGGCCTAGGCAGGGTCTCTCCCGCTCCCCGGCCCCGCTGCAGTCACTTGCCTTTTGCTCAGTGCCGCAGGCCACAAGGGTCCGTCCCGGCCTCCTGCTGCAGCCCCCGCTCTGCAGCCCGGTGCCGGATTTCCACGCTCCCACGATGGCCCCGGGACCCTCCCAGCCAGTTCCCGCTCCCGCCCGCTGAGCCTCTGGGCTCTACCCGTCCCCCCTCCTTTGCCGCCTCTGGCCTGGCCCCCGTCCCTGCCCCCGCGCGGGGCCATTCGTGCCTCAGGTCTCTGCTTGCTCTGCCTGGCAGGAAGAAAGGCTTCGACATCAAATGGGTGGATGACAAGCACGCGCTGGGCATCTTCTCCAGCCCCATCGCCGGTACGTGCACCTCCAGCGCTGGGCCCAGCGGCAGGATCCCACAGGGAGAGCTGGCAGTGCCCGGGGGCGGGGCAGCTATGGGACCCATGGGGGGCGGGAGCTAGCTCTGGCGGTGCCCGGGGCGGGTGCAGCTAGGGGAGGGGCGGGAGGGGAGCTGGCTCTGGCGGTGCCCAGCACGGGTGCAGCTGGGGGGGGCGGGAGGGGAGCTGGCCCAGGCGGTGCCCAGCACGGGTGCAGCTGGGGGGGGCGGGAGGGGAGCTGGCTCTGGCGGTGCCCAGCACGGGTGCAGCTGGGGGGGGCGGGAGGGGAGCTGGCCCAGGCGGTGCCCAGCACGGGTGCAGCTGGGGGGGGCGGGAGGGGAGCTGGCCCAGGCGGTGCCCAGCACGGGTGCAGCTGGGGGGGGGCGGGAGGGGAGCTGGCCCAGGCGGTGTCCAGCACGGGTGCAGCTGGGGGGGGGCGGGAGGGGAGCTGGCCCAGGCGGTGCCCGGGGCGGGTGCAGCTGTGGGGGGGGGGCGGGAGGGGAGCTGGCCCAGGCGGTGCCCGGCGTGGGTGCAGCTGTGGGGGGGGGGGGCGGGAGGGGAGCTGGCCCAGGCGGTGCCTGGGGCGGGTGCAGCTGGGGCTGGCCCCGGCGGTGCCCGGCGCGGGTGCAGCTGGGGGGGGCTGGAGGGGAGCTGGCCCCGGCGGTGCCCGGCGCGGGTGCAGCTGGGGGGGGCTGGAGGGGAGCTGGCCCCGGCGGTGCCCAGCGCGGGTGCAGCTGGGGGGGGGCAGGAGGGGAGCTGGCCCTGGCGGTGCCCGGCGCGGGCGCAGCTGTAATGTCCTGCCTGTTGCTGGTGCCTGGCTGGAGGCGCTTGGGTGAGCTGAGCTCAGTACTGGTGCTGTGCCCACCCCGGGTGTGGGCCATGGGGCCTGGCTCCAGCCGGGAGGGGCAGGGCTGCAAATCGCCAAGCGGCTGGCAGCCAGGCCATGTTACTCGCTCGGTGCCAGGGGCCCTGCCTGGCGGGGCAAGGCCTGCAGCATGAGGCTGCTGGGGAGCCCTGGGGTGCGCCCGCCCTGCCGCTGCTCTGCTGTTGCCTGTAGGCCTGGTCTGCGGGTCGGCCCGGCCCTGGCAGGAAGTGGGCACGCGGCCTGGCACCGCCAGCTCGTGGGGGAGCGGCAGCCTGGCATGGCACGGGGCAGGGCCCCCTGACTCTGGCCCCACCCTCTCCCGCAGCGCGCGACGCCCTGAGCAGCAGGCACCTGATGGTGAAGACCCGGCCCCTGGCGCAGGGCACAAGGGCCGCCAAGGCCAAAGCCAGAGCCTGTGCTGGTGAGTGGGGCCCAGGGCGGGCGAGGGGCGCTGGCGCCACGGTGCGCTCGGCGCGCTGCCTGGCAGTGGCTGGGCACCAGCCTCGGGGCAGCGGCTGCTTGCTCCAGGCCCAGTGCTAAGGCAGCCGCTGGAGGGGCCAGGGAGCAGGGCGGAGGCTCTTCTGGCCCGGTGCTGCCAGCGCACGGGGGCCCTGGCGGCCCAGCCCCAGGCCGGGTGAGTTCAGCCGCAGCGGCCTTCCCCTCTCTCCAGACTTCCTGCAGCCGACGAAGGAGCGTCCGGAGACGTCTGCCGCCCTGGCCCGGAGGCTGGTGACCGGAGCCCTCGGCGTGCCGAGCCGCCAGAGCCGAGCCGAGCGCGAGGCTGAGCGCAGGAAGCTGCAGGAGGCTCGAGGTTGGCTCCCTGCTGTGGGGAGGGAACAGGCAGGCAGGGGGCTCTCAGCCCTCTGCTCCATGCTGCCCTCCTGCTCCAGCTGGGTCGGGCACGTGGGGGTGGGGGGTGGGGTCCGGCAGCTGGGTCGGGCACATGGGGGGGGGGCGGAGTGGGTCCGGTAGCCAGCTCAGGCACATGGGGGGGGAGGGGAAACGGAGGAGGTCCAGCAGCCGGGTCAGGCATGCAGGGGGGAGGGTCCGGCAGCCGGGTCGGGCACATGGGGGGGGGGAATGGAGGAGGTGCAGCAGCCGGGTCGGGCACATGGGGGGCACGGGGGGGTCTGGCAGTCAGGTCGGGCACGTGGGGGTGGGGGAGGGACGGAGGGGGTCCGGCAGCCGGGTCAGGCATGCGGGGGGGAGGGTCCGGCAGCCGGGTCGGGCACATGGGGGGGGGGAATGGAGGAGGTGCAGCAGCCGGGTCGGGCACATGGGGGAGACAGGGGGGGTCTGGCAGCCAGGTCGGGCACGTGGGGGTGAGGGAGGGACGGAGGGGGTCCGGCAGCCGGGTCAGGCACATGGGGGGGGGGAATGGAGGAGGTGCAGCAGCCGGGTCGGGCACATGGGGGAGACAGGGGGGGTCTGGCAGCCAGGTCGGGCACGTGGGGGTGGGGGAGGGACGGAGGGGGTCCGGCAGCCGGGTCGGGCACATGGGGGGGGGGAATGGAGGAGGTGCAGCAGCCGGGTCGGGCACATGGGGGAGACAGGGGGGGTCTGGCAGCCAGGTCGGGCACGTGGGGGTGAGGGAGGGGCGGAGGGGGTCCGGCAGCCGGGTCAGGCATGCGGGGGGGAGGGTCTGGCAGCCGGGTCGGGCACATGGGGGTGAGGGAGGGACGGAGGGGGTCCGGCAGGCGGGGGGGGAGGGTCCGGCAGCCGGGTTGGGCACGTGGGGGTGAGGGAGGGACGGAGGGGGTCCGGCAGCCGGGTCAGGCATGCGGGGGGGAGGGTCCGGCAGCCGGGTCAGGCATGCGGGGGGGAGGGTCTGGCAGCCGGGTCGGGCATGCGGGGGGAGGGTCCGGCAGCCGGGTCGGGCACATGGGGGTGAGGGAGGGACGGAGGGGGTCCGGCAGCCGGGTCGGGCACCCAGGTCGGGTGTTAGCGCTCGGGGGAGGGGCAGGCCCGGTTTGGGGGCGGTGTTAGCGCTCGGGGGAGGGGCAGGCCCGGTTCGGGGGCGGTGTTAGCGCCCGGTGGGGGGGGTGTGACAGACGGGGCCGGATCTGGGCACAGCTGAGGGCGTCCGCTTAGGGCGAATTGCTCAAATTCAGGGCTCCTTGCAGTCCCAGACTGGAGACCTTCTGTGACGGCGCGTTGGGGTTTTCTCGACTCCTGCACCCCCGTAGTGGCACGGACAGACTCCCCCAGCCAGTAGAACAGAGGGAGTTTATTGCTTTTCCAGGATACAGCCCAGCACAGATGGAACGGATGGAGTGGAGGTTAAGGATAATCTAGGCATGGCCCAATATCTAAACAAATACTTTGCTTCAGTCTTTAATGAGGCTAATGAAGAGCTCAGGGATAATGGTAACTTAACAAATGGGACTAAGGATGTGGAGGTAGATATTACCATATCCGAGGTGAAAGCCAAACTTGAACAGCTTAATGGGAGTAAATCGGGGGGCCCAGATAATCTCCATCCAAGAATATTGAAGGAACTGGCACATGAACTTGCAAGTCCATTAGCACAAATTTTTAATAAATCTCTAAACTCAGGGGTTGTACCATTTGACTGGAGAATTGCTAATATAGTTCCGATTTTTAAGAAAGGGAAAAAAAGCGACCCAGGTAACTATAGGCCTGTTAGTCTGACATCTGTAGTATGAAAGATCCTGGAAAAACTTTTGAAGGAGAAAGTAGTTAGAGACATTGAGGCTAATGGCAATTGGGACAAATTACAACATGGTTTTACAAAAGGTAGATCGTGCCAAACCAACCTGATCTCCTTTTTTGAGAAAGTAACATCTTTTTTTAGATAAAGGAAATGCAGTGGATCTGATCTACCTCGATTTTAGTAAGGCATTTGATACAGTACCACATGGGGAATTATTGGTTAAATTGGAAAAGATAGGGATTAATATGAAAGTTGAGAGGTGGATAAGCAACTGGTTAAAGGGGAGACTACAGCGGGTCATACTGAAAGGTGAACTGTCAGGCTGGAGGAAGGTTACTAGCGGAGTTCCTCAGGGATCAGTTTTGGGGCCAATTTTATTGAATCTTTTTATTGCTGATCTTGGCACCAAAAGTGGAAGTGTCCTAATAAAATTTGCGGATGACACAAAGTTGGGAGCTATTGCCAATTCAGAAAAGGATCGGGATATCATACAGGAAGATCTGGATGATCTTGTAAATTGGAGTGATAGCAATAGGATGAAATTGAATAGTGAGAAGTGTAAGGTTATGCATTTAGGGATTAACAACAAGAATTATAGTTATAAACTGGGGACACATCAGTTGGAAGTAACGGAGGAGGAGAAGGACCTCGGAGTCCTGGTTGATTATAAAATGACTTTGAGCCGCCATTGTGACATGGCCGTGAAAAAGGCTAATACGGTCTTGGGATGCATTAGGCGAGGTATTTCCAGTGGGGATAAGGAGGTGTTAGTGCCATTATACAAGGCATTGGTGAGACCCCATTTGGAATACTGTGTGCAGTTCTGGTCTCCCATGTTTAAGAAGGATGAATTCAAACTGGAACAGGTACAAAGAAGGGCCACTAGGACGATCCGAGGAATGGAAAACCTGTCTTATGAAAGGAGACTCAAGGAGCTTGGCTTGGTTACCTTAACCAAAAGAAGGCTGAGGGGGGACATGATTGCTCTCTTTAAATAGGTTAGAAGGATAAATACCAGGGCGGGAGAGGAATTATTTAAGCTTAATACCAATGTGGACACAAGAACAAATGGATATAAGCTGGCTAGTAGGAAGTTTAGACTTGAGATTAGACGAAGGTTTCTAACCATTAGAGGAGTGAGGTTCTGGAACGGCCTTCCAAGGGAAGTAGTGGGGGCAAAAGATCTATCTGGTTTCAAGATTAAACTAGATGGGTTTATGAAGGGGATGGTTTGATGAGATAACAGGATCTTGGTAACTAATTGACCGTTCATTTTCAGTGGGAAATAGGTCAATGGAGGGATGATAGGAATTACTAGAGAACTTTCTGGGTGTCTGGCTGATGAGTCTTGCCCACATGCTCAGGGTTTAGCTGATCGCCATATTTGGGGTCGGGAAGGAATTTTCCTCCAGGGTAGATTGGCAGAGGCCCTGGAGGTTTTTCGCCTTCCTCTGTAGCATGGGGCACAGATCACAGCTGGAGGATTCTCTGCATCTTGGGGCCTTCAAAGTATTTCATAGAATCATAGAATAATAGGACTGGAAGGGACCTCGAGAGGTCATCGAGTCCAGCCCCCCGCCCTCAAGGCAGGACCAAGCTCCGTCTACACCATCCCTGACAGATGTCTATCCAACCTGTTCTTAAATATCTCCAGAGAGGGAGATGCCACCACCTCCCTTGGCAATTTATTCCAATATTTGACCACCCTGACAGTTAGGAATTTTTTCCTAATGTCCAATCTAAACCTCCCCTGCTGCACTTTAAGCCCATTACTCCTTGTCCTGTCCTCAGAAACCAAGAGGAACAAATTTTCGCCTTCCTCCTTGTGACACCCTTTTAGATATTTGAAAACCGCTATCATGTCCCCCCTTAATCTTCTTTTTTCCAAACTAAACAAGCCCAGTTCATGAAGCCTGGCTTCATAGGTCATGTTCTCTAGACCTTTAATCATTCTCGTCGCTCCTCTCTGGACCCTTTCCAATTTCTCCACATCTTTCTTGAAATGTGGCGCCCAGAACTGGACACAGTACTCCAGCTGAGGCCTAACTAGTGCAGAGTAGAGCGGCAGAATGACTTCACGAGTTTTGCTTACAACACACCTGTTGATACAACCTAGAATCATATTTGCTTTTTTTGCAACAGCGTCACACTGTTGACTCATATTCAACTTGTGGTCCACTATTGTGACGGACCTGGCCGTGTCTGGGCACAGCTGCGGGCATCCACTCAGGGCGAATTGCTCAAATCCGGGGTTCCTTACAGCCCCCGACTGGCGACCTCTCCAAACAGGCCACAAACCAGTCTCACAGAGCGCTTCAGCAGCCTGCCTGAAGCCTCCCGAGCAAAACCCCTCCGACACCCCAGCAATATCCGTGCCCCAGATGGCCCCGGGCCTCATACACAGGTGGGGGGTCCTAGCACCCAATCCCACCTACCCCGAACAAGTTCTGTCCGGTTCCAAGAAACCAGCCACAGATCCCTGGTCAATTTACCCTCTGGACCTTACCACAAATCACGCTGGGCCAATCCTTTAGAATCTATATCTAAAGGTTTATTATTACAAGAAAGAAAAGCACGAGAGTAAGGTTATTAAAGTACAGTACGTTACATGCACTGAATCTCCCAGTTCTCGATGCAGGCTCTAGCAGAGATGTTGCAGCTGCTGGTTTAAAAGTTCTTATTGCACATCCTACGATCAGGATGGGTTCACAGGTCTTCCGGGCTCTTCAATCCCTGCAGTGCTGCCTCTGGGATGAAGTGCTGAGCTGAGAACAAAATGGCATCGACCACATGGCCTCTTTATACTCCTTCCTGGCCTCTTCTAGTCTTCAGCAAGTCACCTGGTCAGAGGCCAATCTCTGTGTTTCCTGCTGGCTGCCCTCAGGTGACAAATCCCATTCTTTGGGTGTGTCCATAGCCTATTGAGAGTCATTGTTCCACAGGGCTTTGCTACTCAGCCTGTCCATAGCAATGCTTAACCACATTCACAGAAATATTCAGCTTCCACACAGATTACAGATTCCTACCTACACACACAGACATTATACACTCATAAATAGCGTACATAAGATCAACAAACAATAATCTCCCATTCAATACCCCACATGGCTCCCCCCATACCAATTTCTGGGGCCAACATCCCCACCTAGGGGTGCAGCAGCGATCTGGCTGCTTCCCTCCAATTCAGCAACGTGACAACTATGACCCCTAGATCCCTTTCCGCCATGCTCCTTCCTAGACAGTCGCTTCCCATCTTGTATGTATGGAACTGATTGTTCCTTCCTAAGTGGAGCACTTTGCATTTCTCTTTATTAAACCTCATCCTGTTTACCTCTGACCATTTCTCTAACTTGCTAAGGTCATTTTGAATTATGTCCCTATCCTCCAAAGAAGTCGCAACCCCACCCAGTTTGGTGTCATCTGCAAACTTAATAAGCGTACTCTCTATCCCAATATCTACATCATTGATGAAGATATTGAACAGTACGGGTCCCAAAACAGACCCTTGCGGAACTCCACTTGTTTTCCCTTTCCAGCAGGATTTAGAACCGTTAACAACAACTCTCTGACTACGGTTATCCAGCCAATTATGCACCCACCTTATCGTGGCCCTATCTAAGTTATATTTGCCTAGTTTATCAATAAGAATATCATGCGAGACCGTATCAAATGCCTTACTAAAGTCTAGGTATATGACATCCACCGCTTCTCCCTTATCCACAAGGCTCGTTATCTTATCAAAGAAAGCTATCAGATTAGTTTGGCATGACTTGTTCTTCACAAACCCATGCTGGCTATTCCCTATCACTTTATTACCTTCCAAGTGTTTGCATATGATTTCCTTAATTACCTGCTCCATTATCTTCCCTGGGACAGACGTTAAACTGACCGGTCTGTAGTTTCCTGGGTTGTTCTTATTCCCCTTTTTATAGATGGGCACAATATTTGAAGGCTTCAATATCTGAGATCTAGGTGAGAGGATTATTCTGGGAGGGGTGGGTGAGATTCTGTGGCCTGCACTGTGCAGGGGGTCAGACTAGATGATCGAAATGGTCCCTTCTGACCTTAAAGTCTATGAGTCTATGAATCTGGTTCCAGGGCAGGCCTAGGATGCCTCCATCCCCCCTTGAGATGGGGGAGCCTGGGCCCCTAAATCCCAGCCTGTTGCCTAGGCTGCTTCCTCCATGATACCAGCCAGAAACCTCCCTAACTCAGTTCCAGCCAGGGCTCCACTCCCTTCTTCCCATTGTTCCGCTCCCTGGGGGGTAGCTGGTCAGACAGGTTCGGAGCCCCCTTGCATAATGACTCATCCCCTGCCCTGCTGGGCTGTGCTGCAGCCAGTGGAGGTCACCCACAGCCCACTGCCCAGCATAGCAACCAGCAAGGTACCCCCACTACGTCACACCTTCCCAAACAGGCCACACGCCAGTCCCACAGAGCGTGTCAGCTGCCTGCCTGAAGCCTCCCGAGCAAAACCCTTCCGACACCCCAGCAATATCCGTGCCCCAGATGGCCCCGGGCCTATATACAGGTGGGGGGTCCTAGCACCCAATCCCACCTACCCTGAACAAGTTCTGTCTGGTTCCAAGAAACCAGCCACAGATCCCTGGTCAATTTACCCTCCGGACCTTACCCCCAAATCACGCTGGGCCAATCCTTTAGCATCTACCATCTAAAGGTTTATTAACACAAGAAAGAAAAGCAGGAAAGTGAGGTTGCTAAAGTATCGTACGTTACATGCACCGAATCCCCCAGTTCTCGATGCAGGCTCTAGCAGAGATGTTACAGCTGCTGGCTCAAAAGTCCTTGTTGCGCATCCTAGGATCAGGATGGGTCCACAGGTCTTTCCGGCCCTGCGATCCCTGCACGGCTGCCTCTGGGATGAAGGGCTGAGCTGAGGGCCAGATGGAGATGGCCACATGGCAAATGTATCCCTCCTTCCTGGTCTCTTCCAGGCTGGCTGGAGTCACGTGGCCAGTGGCCAGGGGTGTCTTTGGCCTCCAGAGGCCCATTGCTCCCTGGAGCTCTGCTCATTAGCACGTCCATGGGCAAACATTCCCAGCCCATTATCAAGCACATGCAGAGAGACTGCCCGTCTCCAGGCAGAGTGCAGACCCCTAACTCCGCACACAGACATTGCACAGGTCTATGAAGAGCAGACACAGAACCAGAAGAAAGTAGCTTTTGTTTGACCCCTCACACGACCCCCTTTCTACCACTTTTGGGGCGAACACCCCCCCATGGGCACAGCAGTGACCCGGCTGCTCCTCTCACAATCCAATGGGGGCAGGCCCAGTTCGGGGGCGGTGTCAGCGCCCGGTGGGGGAGGGGCAGGCCCGGTTCGGGGGCAGTGTCAGCGCTTGGTGGGGGGGGGGGGCAGGCCCGGTTCGGGGGCGGTGTCAGCGCCCGGTGGGGGAGGGGCAGGCCCGGTTCGGGGGCGGTGTCAGCGCCCGGTGGGGGGGGGGGGCAGGCCCGGTTCGGGGGCGGTGTCAGTGCTCGGTGGGGGTGGGGGCAGGCCCGGTTCGGGGCGGTGTCAGTGCTCGGTGGGGGTGGGGGCAGGCCCGGTTCGGGGCGGTGTTAGCGCCCGGAGGGGGGGGCAGGCCTGGTTCGGGGCGGTGTCAGTGCTCGGTGGGGGTGGGGGCAGGCCCGGTTCGGGGCGGTGTCAGTGCTCGGTGGGGGTGGGGGCAGGCCCGGTTCGGGGCGGTGTCAGTGCTCGGTGGGGGGGGGGGCAGGCCCGGTTCGGGGGCGGTGTCAGCGCCCGGTGGGGGGGGGCAGGCCCGGTTCGGGGGCGGTGTCAGCGCCCGGTGGGGGGGGCAGGCCCGGTTCGGGGCGGTGTCAGCGCCCGGTGGGGGGGGGCAGGCCCGGTTCGGGGGCGGTGTCAGCGCCCGGTGGGGGGGGGCAGGCCCGGTTCGGGGCGGTGTCAGCGCCCGGTGGGGGGGGCAGGCCCGGTTCGGGGCGGTGTCAGCGCCCGGTGGGGGGGGCAGGCCCGGTTCGGGGGCGGTGTCAGCGCCCGGTGGGGGGGGCAGGCCCGGTTCGGGGCGGTGTCAGCGCCCGGTGGGGGGGGCAGGCCCGGTTCGGGGCGGTGTCAGCGCCCGGTGGGGGGGGGGCAGGCCCGGTTCGGGGCGGTGTCAGTGCCGGCTGGAGAGCTGAGCAACGGGCCACTCAGCCTAGCGGCCCCGGCTCAGTGCCTGGGCACCGCCGGCATCCTTGGCAGACGGTGCCTTTCCCCTGGCCTGCAGGGATCAGCTGGTGCACTAGATGGCGGGTGTCCGTCTGTCCAGCAGGCAGCCTGGGTACGGCCTGGGGGTCGGGGGAGGCGGCGGGAGCCCCACCTCACCGCCCCTCCCTTGTCCCTGCAGAGCGGAAGCGCCTGGAGAGCAAGCAGCGGGAGGACGTCTGGGAAGGCCGGGACTGAGCGGGGCTGCTGCTGCGGAGACCGGAGTCCCGGCTGCTGGCAGGCGCTTGGCGAGGGGCGGCCCTGCGGTCCACGGGCTTCGGGCGCCAGCCCAGCGCCAGCTGCACCCGTCAGCGAGGCAGGAACAGGCCTGCGCAGAGGGGGGGAGTGAGGAACGGGGAGTGGCTGACAGACATAGCTGCTCTTTGTATAGGGACTCTGTGGGGCCGACTTTGCATGTGTGCCCCCCTGGGGGTCCGCGCAGACCCTGCCGCCGGCTGTGTGCCCCCCTATCCGGAGGGGTCCGGGCAGACCCTGCCCTCGGCTGTGCGCCCCTATCCGGAGGGGTCCGGGCAGACCCTGCCCTCGGCTGTGCGCCCCCCTATCCGGAGGGGTCCGGGCAGACCCTGCCCTCGGCTGTGCGCCCCCCTATCCGGAGGGGTCCGGGCAGACCCTGGCCTCGGCTGTGCGCCCCCCTATCCGGAGGGGTCCGGGCAGGCCCTGCCCTCGGCTGTGCGCCCCCCTATCCGGAGGGGTCCGGGCAGACCCTGCCGCCGGCTGTGTGCCCCCCTATCCGGAGGGGTCCGGGCAGACCCTGCCCTCGGCTGTGCGCCCCTATCCGGAGGGGTCCGGGCAGACCCTGCCCTCGGCTGTGCGCCCCCCTATCCGGAGGGGTCCGGGCAGACCCTGCCCTCGGCTGTGCGCCCCTATCCGGAGGGATCCGGGCAGGCCCTGCCCTCGGCTGTGTGCCCCTATCCGGAGGGGTCTGGGCAGACCCTGCCCTCGGCTGTGCGCCCCCCTATCTGGAGGGATCCGGGCAGGCACTGCCCTCGGCTGTGCCCCCCTATCCGGAGGGGTCCGGGCAGACCCTGCCCTCGGCTGTGTGCCCCCCTGGGGGTCCGGGCAGACCCTGCCCTCGGCTGTGCGCCCCTATCCGGAGGGGTCCGGGCAGACCCTGCCCTCGGCTGTGCCCCCCTATCCGGAGGGGTCTGGGCAGACCCTGCCCTCGGCTGTGCGCGCCCAGAAGGGAGCATCGCCTCCTGTGGCCTGCCTTTTGCCTTTGTGACGCTGGCAGCAGGTGTGCTGATGCAGGGAGGGTTTGAATGCTGGGCGGAGGCGGCGGCAGCGAGTCTGCGGATGGCGCCCAATGCCGGGCCGTGCCCAGGCTGTGCCGAGCTGGGTACACGCTGCTGGGTGCGTGCCTCCGGACGCCTGCCTTCTCTCGGGACGCTAACCTGGGCAGCCCTGGCCCTGGCAGCAGGGGTGATTCAGGAGCCGGGGCAGCCAAGCAGGAGCGAGCGAGGCTCCATCCGAGCTGGACCTTCCCTGCCCTCTCGTTTGTATTAAAAGCTCTGCACCCAGGTGCCGGCTGTGGCTCTGTGTCCCTAGCAGCGCCGCAGAGTCGGCCACAGGCCCTTGGAGCTGGGTCTCAGCGCCGGGCGGCTGGCAGGGCAGTGGCAGGAGTTGGGTTTGCCTGGTACAATGGTGGAGGTATGTCAATGTGTTGTCATTAGGTTTCAGAGTGAACACCCAAGGCCCTGCACCCGGGCAGCCCCCTGCTCCCTCAATCTGGTTCTCCAGGGGCCTGGGCCACGCAGGGTTAACTGCTGCCCAGAGCAAGGGGTGTGAGAGGCAGGACGTGGGGCACCCTCCCTGCCCTGGCAGCCTGTGCCCAGGCCGTGTGTGACGGCGTGGCGGAGAGCTCCCACCCCCAGCCAGCCGGGACTCTCAGCCAGCCCAGGGAGTGGAAGGGCTCTTGGTTCCCAGAGACCTGTGTTAACAGCGGAGCCAGGGCCGGCAGCCGTATTCATAGAATAATAATAGGACTGGAAGGGACCTCGAGAGGTCATCGAGTCCAGCCCCCCGCCCTCAAGGCAGGACCAAGCTCCGTCTACACCATCCCTGACAGATGTCTATCTAACCTGTTCTTAAATATCTCCAGAGAGGGAGATTCCACCACCTCCCTTGGCAATTTATTCCAATATTTGACCACCCTGACAGTTAGGAATTTTTTCCTAATGTCCAATCTAAACCTCCCCTGCTGCACTTTAAGCCCATTACTCCTTGTCCTGTCCTCAGAAACCAAGAGGAACAAATTTTTTCCTTCCTCCTTGTGACACCCTTTTAGATATTTGAAAACCGCTATCATGTCCCCCCCTTAATCTTCTTTTTTCCAAACTAAACAAGCCCAGTTCATGAAGCCTGGCTTCATAGGTCATGTTCTCTAGACCTTTAATCATTCTTGTCACTCTTCTCTGTACCCTTTCCAATTTCTCCACATCTTTCTTGAAATGTGGCGCCCAGAACTGGACACAGTACTCCAGCTGAGGCCTAACTAGTGCAGAGTAGAGCGGCAGAATGACTTCACGAGTTTTGCTTACAACACACCTGTTGATACAACCTAGAATCATATTTGCTTTTTTTGCAACAGCATCACACTGTTGACTCATATTCAACTTGTGGTCCACTATGACCCCTAGATCCCTTTCCGCCATGCTCCTTCCTAGACAGTCGCTTCCCATCTTGTATGTATGGAACTGATTGTTCCTTCCTAAGTGGAGCACTTTGCATTTCTCTTTATTAAACCTCATCCTGTTTACCTCTGACCATTTCTCTAACTTGCTAAGGTCATTTTGAATTATGTCCCTATCCTCCAAAGAAGTCGCAACCCCACCCAGTTTGGTATCATCTGCAAACTTAATAAGCGTACTCTCTATCCCAATATCTACATCATTGATGAAGATATTGAACAGTACGGGTCCCAAAACAGACCCTTGCGGAACTACACTTGTTATCCCTTTCCAGCAGGATTTAGCACCGTTAACAACAACTCTCTGACTACGGTTATCCAGCCAATTATGCACCCACCTTATCGTGGCCCTAAGTTATATTTGCCTAGTTTATCAGTAAGAATATCATGCGAGACCGTATCAAATGCCTTACTAAAGTCTAGGTATATGACATCCACCGCTTCTCCCTTATCCACAAGGCTCGTTATCTTATCAAAGAAAGCTATCAGATTAGTTTGGCATGACTTGTTCTTCACAAACCCATGCTGGCTATTCCCTATCACTTTATTACCTTCCAATTGTTTGCATATGATTTCCTTAATTACCTGCTCCATTATCTTCCCTGGGACAGACGTTAAACTGACCGGTCTGTAGTTTCCTGGGTTGTTCTTATTCCCCTTTTTATAGATGGGCACAATATTTGCCCTTTTCCAGTCTTCTGGAATCTCCCCTGCCTGCCATGATTTTTCAAAGATCATAGCTAAAGGCTCAGATACCTCCTCTATCAGCTCCTTGAGTATCCTGGGATGCATTTCATCAGGACCTGGTGTTACCAGATTTGCCCAAAACTCTGGGGTATGCTCATTTATCAGGGTTACCCTTATGGGACTGGGGGAAGGTTAACAGTTCTATCAGTGTGCTGTTGGTGCTTACTTGGGCTCTCATATGGAGCTGAATTCTCCCTGCTGCCAATTCCCCCTCCCACTGGAGCTCTCCTGCAGGAACTAGGTTCCTCAGGATGGGGTTCTTCCTACCTTAGCAACACACACAGACACTCACACCCACTAACAGAGCACGTCTGAGAGGACTGGGTACTCAGCACTCACAAGCTGACCCCCTCATATGTCCCTGGACTCAGCTGGCTGGGTTTCACAGCAATGCCACACTGCACCCTCATGTGCCTTTGGACTCTGTGAGCTGGATTAAACAGCACTTTAAGCTGCCATCCTCATAAGCCCCCAGGTTCAGCACCCCTTATCCCCACTTTCACACCACAGTCATTCACAGGTAAACCACATGATGAGCAAACCCCACAGGATTTTGGGCACTACAGGGATCTTTTGCTTGGGTACAAGAAGCGTTGTTGCAGAGCGAATGGGGAAGCCAAAACAACACCCCTTAAGGAAGAGTGAGCAAAAGAGAAAGAAAGAGAGAGAAGCAACCAGTTTAACAATGAAAGTGATTTATTTCTGAGTAGTGAATAGATATCAAACAGTTAATCTAACAATTACAATATTAAATCTAACAATTGAAGCTGATTACACATGTTAGGTAACCATATAACAGTTTATACAGGGCAGGGTCAGGAGGCCATGCTTAGAGAGATAGTTGAGAGAGAGAGAGAGAGAGAGAGACCTCACCACTCCACGGAGCTTGCACTGATCGGGGTTCCCAGATGATGATGGTAGCCGGGGGTCCAGAGGGCAGGAGAAAAGCAGGACAGAGCCCCCAGCAAGATCAGACAGGAGATGAAGAAGTCTCAATGGAACTGATGCAGTTTAAGTCCAGGTATCAGAACAGTTTTCTTGGGACAAGGACAGGAGTTTTTATAGGGATAGTTCAAAGAGAAAGAGGAGAGACAATAGAGACTGATCACCCCTGGTTATGGGTGATGTTCCTTGAACGAGCTCACAATGCAACTAGGCAGTTTCAGTATTTTAGATGTCAATAGGATCGTTACTAGAATTGGTCTGATAATGACTAATTTGGGTGTGAGCAGGCCTAGGTTCATTAGCATCTGGAGCAGGGATTTCCCATCAGGCAGTGCTTCTCTGCTTTTGGTGTCCCATAGTTCAGTGCGGTTCCTGCCTTGGAAGAGCTGCTCTCCATTCTGTATGCTAATGAGATGTCCCTCTGTTCCATCTTTAATGCAAATGAGGCTGGGGTGTTTCCTTAATTGTATCACCCTTGTCTGAAGCAGTTTAGGTGTGTCTTCCCCGGCCTTTTCTTTGCTTTGTCTTTGATTCTAGCAGAGGCCTGAGGGAGGGGGATGGTTTTCCATGAATGTCACTCCCTGACTCCCCAAGAGCACAAGGCTGACAGGCGACCATGTTCTGGTTCCCCAAGAATCACAGAGGTGGTGGGTAACACTGGTGACTTGCTGACATCTAACTTTCCTAAGTGATTTTTAACTTGTTCGTTGTGTATCCTATCTTCTAAACTTACCCTCTCTCTGCTTGTATTCACTACGTTAGGCACACCTCCAGACTTCTCGGTGAAGACCGAAACAAAGAAGTCATTGAGCATCTCCACCATTTCCAAGTTCCCTGTTACTGCTTCTCCCTCCTCACTAAGCAGTGGGCCTACCCTGTCCTTGGTCTTCCTCTTGCTTTTAATGTATTTATAAAAGGTCTTCTTGTTTCCCTTTATGCCTGTAGCTAGTTTGATCTCATTTTGTGCCTTTGCCTTTCTAATCTTGCCCCTGCATTCCCGTGTTGCTTGCCTATATTCATCCTTTGTTAGTTGTCCTAGTTTCCATTTTTTATGAGACTCCTTTTTTATTTTGAGATTGTGCAAGATCTCCTTGTTAAGCCAAGCTGGTCTTTTGCCATATTTTCTATCTTTCCTACACAGCGGAATTGTTTGCTTTTGGGCCCTTAACAACGTCCCTTTGAAATACTTCCAACTCTCCTCAGTTGTTTTTCCCTTCAGTCTTGCTTCCCATGGGACCTTACCTACAAGTTCTCTGAGCTTATCAAAATCTGCCTTCCTGAAATCCATTACCTCAATTGTGCTGGTCTCCCTTCTACCTTTCCTTAAGATCATGAACTCTATTATTTCGTGATCACTGTCCCCTATACTGTCTTCCACTTTCAAGTTCTCAACTAGTTCCTCCCTATTTGTTAAAACCAAATCCAGAACAGCTTCTCCTCTGGTAGCTTTTTCAACCTTCTGAAACAGAAAGTTGTCTCCAATGCAGTCCAGAAACTTATTGGATAGCCTGTGCCTCGCTGTGTTAGTTTCCCAACATATGTCTGGATAGTTGAAGTCCCCCATCACCACCAAATCTTGGGCTTTGGATAGTTTTGTTAATTGTTTAAAAAAGGCCTCATCCACCTCTTCCACCTGGCTAGGTGGCCTGTAGTAGACTCCTAGCATGATATCACCCTCGTTTTTTACCCCTTTTAGCTTAACCCAGAGACAGCTGTGTAGACAATCTCCTACGTTCATCTCCACTTCAGTCCAAGTGTGTACATTTTTAATATACAAGGCAACCCCTCCTCCCTTTTTTCCCTGTCTGTCCTTCCTGAGCAAGCCGTACCCTTCCATACCAACATTCCAATCATGCGTCCCATCCCACCAGGTTTCTGTAATACCAATGATATCATAGTTGTATTTATTGGTTAGCAATTCCAGTTCTTCCTGCTTATTACCCATACTTCTCGCATTTGTATATAGGCATCTAAGATACTGATTTGATCTTGCCTCCCTGTTGTGCCCTGACCCTCCTTTCTCCTTCCCATTATAGGCCGTAGTCCCCCATTTCCAACCCATCTCCCAGTCCCGCACATGCAGCACTTACCTGTGGGCTTTGCTCACCTGCCCCCGACAAACCTAGTTTAAATTCCTCTTGGGGGAAGGGCTCACTGGCCCTGACACCCCCCTTCCTTGGTGTAAAACATCTAACCCCCTCCCCAGAGCCTGCAACCCTCCGCCCCCAGGCAGCCCCGCCTCCTGCACGGTCCTGCTCCCCGCCCCCCTGGCTCTTGTCACCTGGTCCCCAGAGGTGGGACTGCCACTCCCCCCCCCCGAGTCCTGCCTGGCCTCCCCCTCGTGCAGAGAGCGCTGCAGGGCCGGGGGACTGAGGTACCCCCCACGTCGCACCATGCCATGCTGGCCCTGGGCCCGAGCCCACAGGCCCCTCCCCCCCGTGGTTTCATAGAAACCCAGCCTGTGAGCAGGGGCCCCTGGCCTGGTGTGGGCTGCTGGCTCAGTGCCTCTCCCAGGCCTGGTGCGGGCTGCTGGCTCAGTGCCTCCCCCGGGCCTGGTGCGGGCTGCTGGCTCAGCGCCTCCCCCGGGCCTGGTGCGGGCTGCTGGCTCAGTGCCTCCCCCGGGCCTGGTGCGGGCTGCTGGCTCAGTGCCTCTCCCAGGCCTGGTGCGGGCTGCTGGCTCAGTGCCTCTCCCAGGCCTGGTGCGGGCTGCTGGCTCAGTGCCTCCCCCAGGCCTGGTGCGGGCTGCTGGCTCAGTGCCTCCCCCGGGCCTGGTGCGGGCTGCTGGCTCAGCGCCTCCCCCGGGCCTGGTGCGGGCTGCTGGCTCAGCGCCTCCCCCGGGCCTGGTGCGGGCTGCTGGCTCAGCGCCTCCCCCGGGCCTGGTGCGGGCTGCTGGCTCAGCGCCTCCCCCGGGCCTGGTGCGGGCTGCTGGCTCAGCGCCTCCCCCGGGCCTGGTGCGGGCTGCTGGCTCAGCGCCTCCCCCGGGCCTGGTGCGGGCTGCTGGCTCAGCGCCTCCCCCGGGCCCGGTGGGGGCTGCTGGCTCAGCGCCTCCCCCGGGCCCGGTGCGGGCTGCTGGCTCAGCGCCTCCCCCGGGCCCGGTGCGGGCTGCTGGCTCAGCGCCTCCCCCGGGCCCGGTGCGGGCTGCTGGCTCAGTGCCTCCCCCGGGCCCGGTGCGGGCTGCTGGCTCAGTGCCTCCCCCGGGCCTGGTGCGGGCTGCTGGCTCAGTGCCTCCCCCGGGCCTGGTGCGGGCTGCTGGCTCAGCGCCTCCCCCTGGCCCGGTGCGGGCTGCTGGCTCAGCGCCTCCCCCTGGCCCGGTGCGGGCTGCTGGCTCAGCGCCTCCCCCGGGCCTGGTGCGGGCTGCTGGCTCAGCGCCTCCCCCTGGCCCGGTGCGGGCTGCTGGCTCAGCGCCTCCCCCTGGCCCGGTGCGGGCTGCTGGCTCAGTGCCTCCCCCGGGCCCGGTGCGGGCTGCTGGCTCGGCGCCTCCCCCTGGCCCGGTGCGGGCTGCTGGCTCGGCGCCTCCCCCTGGCCCGGTGCGGGCTGCTGGCTCGGCGCCTCCCCCTGGCCCGGTGCGGGCTGCTGGCTCGGCGCCTCCCCCTGGCCCGGTGCGGGCTGCTGGCTCGGCGCCTCCCCCTGGCCTGGTGCGGGCTGCTGGCTCAGCGCCTCCCCCGGGCCTGGTGCGGGCTGCTGGCTCGGTGCCTCCCCCGGGCCCTGGCAAGCAGGACCGTGTCCAGGGGCTCTCAGGCAGGGTCCCCACGTTTCCCAGCCTGCTTGAGCTGCCCTGCACCTGCCTGGGGCGGGCCCTGGCCAGGCCGAGCTGCGCTGCTCCGGGGCCTGGAGAGCGGCGCCGCGGTTGCGGCCGGCAACAGCTGGGCCTTGTGGCTGCCAGGCCTGGAAATAGCAGCCCCCCCCCTCCCCCTGGGGGCACCCGCACCGCTTCCGCCTCTGCCGCAAGGGCAGGGCTGCTCCCCCCGGGGCTGGGTGGCCCGGGCAGCCTGGCACCCGGCTGGGTTTGGGCACAGGCGGCTCCGCTCCCCGGGGCGCCAGGCAGGGAGCGCGCTCTGGCAGGCCCGGGGCGCGCTGAGCACGGTGGCAGGGCCCAGGCCCTGCACAGCTCCCCCGGGGGCGGAGAAGGCAGCCAGCTGGGGCCTTTGGCAAGCCGGGCGGGGGGGAGAGGGAGACGCGCGCACCGGGCCCTGCAGGCTGGGCCCCAGACGGGTCTGCCCCAGGCGTGGGTCGTGCAGCCAGACTGGCCTGGAGGGCCGGGCCAGGGGCTCCCAGCAGGGCACAGCTGCGTGTGCTGCGGCGCGTGGGGCAAAGGGAGCCAAGCCGGGCTCAAGTGTACGGTGCCAGGCTGCCCGCCCCTAGCCCCACGCCTGGGCTGAGCGCTGCCCCGGGGGAGGGGGCCAGGCCCCTAGCCCCACGCCTGGGCTGAGCGCTGCCCCGGGGGAGGGGGGGCCAGGCCCCTAGCCCCACGCCTGGGCTGAGCGCTGCCCCGGGGGAGGGGGCCGGGCCCCTAGCCCCACGCCTGGGCTGAGCGCTGCCCCGGGGGAGGGGGGGCCAGGCCCCTAGCCCCACGCCTGGGCTGAGCGCTGCCCCGGGGGAGGGGGGGCCGGGCCCCTAGCCCCACGCCTGGGCCGAGCGCTGCCCCGGGGGAGGGGGGGCCGGGCCCCTAGCCCCACGCCTGGGCCGAGCGCTGCCCCGGGGGAGGGGGGGCCGGGCCCCTAGCCCCACGCCTGGGCCGAGCGCTGCCCCGGGGGGAGGGGGGCCGGGCCCCTAGCCCCACGCCTGGGCTGAGCGCTGCCCCGGGGGAGGGGGGGCCGGGCCCCTAGCCCCACGCCTGGGCCGAGCGCTGCCCCGGGGGAGGGGGGGCCAGGCCCCTAGCCCCATGCCTGGGCTGAGCGCTGCCCCGGGGGAGGGGGGCCGGGCCCCTAGCCCCACGCCTGGGCTGAGCGCTGCCCCGGGGGGGGGGCCGGGCCCCTAGCCCCACGCCTGGGCCGAGCGCTGCCCCGGGGGGGGGGGGCCGGGCCCCTAGCCCCACGCCTGGGCCGAGCGCTGCCCCGGGGGAGGGGGGGCCGGGCCCCTAGCCCCACGCCTGGGCCGAGCGCTGCCCCGGGGGAGGGGGGGCCGGGCCCCTAGCCCCACGCCTGGGCCGAGCGCTGCCCCGGGGGAGGGGGGGCCGGGCCCCTAGCCCCACGCCTGGGCTGAGCGCTGCCCCGGGGGAGGGGGCCGGGCCCCTAGCCCCACGCCTGGGCCGAGCGCTGCCCCGGGGGAGGGGGGGCCGGGCCCCTAGCCCCACGCCTGGGCTGAGCGCTGCCCCGGGGGGGGGGGCCGGGCCCCTAGCCCCACGCCTGGGCTGAGCGCTGCCCCGGGGGAGGGGGGCCGGGCCCCTAGCCCCACGCCTGGGCTGAGCGCTGCCCCGGGGGAGGGGGCCGGGCCCCTAGCCCCACGCCTGGGCTGAGCGCTGCCCCGGGGGAGGGGGCCGGGCCCCTAGCCCCACGCCTGGGCTGAGCGCTGCCCCGGGGGAGGGGGCCGGGCCCCTAGCCCCACGCCTGGGCTGAGCGCTGCCCCGGGGGAGGGGGGGCCGGGCCCTTAGCCCCACACCTGGGCTGAGCGCTGCCCCGGGGGAGGGGGGGCCAGGCCCTTAGCCCCACGCCTGGGCTGAGCGCTGCCCCGGGGCAGGGGGGGCCGGGCCCTTAGCCCCACGCCTGGGCTGAGCGCTGCCCCGGGGGAGGGGGGGCCGGGCCCTTAGCCCCACGCCTGGGCTGAGCGCTGCCCCGGGGGAGGGGGGGCCGGGCCCCTAGCCCCACGCCTGGGCTGAGCGCTGCCCCGGGGCAGGGGGGGCCGGGCCCCTAGCCCCACGCCTGGGCCGAGCGCTGCCCCGGGGGAGGGGGGGCCGGGCCCCTAGCCCCACGCCTGGGCTGAGCGCTGCCCCGGGGGAGGGGGGGCCGGGCCCCTAGCCCCACGCCTGGGCTGAGCGCTGCCCCGGGGGAGGGGGGCCGGGCCCCTAGCCCCACGCCTGGGCTGAGCGCTGCCCCGGGGGGGGGGCCGGGCCCCTAGCCCCACGCCTGGGCTGAGCGCTGCCCCGGGGGAGGGGGGCCGGGCCCCTAGCCCCACGCCTGGGCTGAGCGCTGCCCCGGGGGAGGGGGCCGGCCCCTAGCCCCACGCCTGGGCTGAGCGCTGCCCCGGGGGAGGGGGGGCCGGGCCCCTAGCCCCACGCCTGGGCTGAGCGCTGCCCCGGGGGAGGGGGCCGGGCCCCTAGCCCCACGCCTGGGCTGAGCGCTGCCCCGGGGGAGGGGGGCCGGGCCCCTAGCCCCACGCCTGGGCTGAGCGCTGCCCCGGGGGAGGGGCCGGGCCCCTAGCCCCACGCCTGGGCTGAGCGCTGCCCCGGGGGAGGGGGGGCCGGGCCCTTAGCCCCACACCTGGGCTGAGCGCTGCCCCGGGGGAGGGGGGGCCAGGCCCTTAGCCCCACGCCTGGGCTGAGCGCTGCCCCGGGGGAGGGGGGGCCGGGCCCCTAGCCCCACGCCTGGGCTGAGCGCTGCCCCGGGGGAGGGGCCGGGCCCCTAGCCCCACGCCTGGGCTGAGCGCTGCCCCGGGGGAGGGGGCCAGGCCCCTAGCCCCACGCCTGGGCTGAGCGCTGCCCCGGGGGAGGGGGGGCCGGGCCCCTAGCCCCACACCTGGGCTGAGCGCTGTCCCGGGGGAGGGGGGGCCGGGCCCCTAGCCCCACGCCTGGGCTGAGCGCTGCCCCGGGGGAGGGGGGGCCGGGCCCCTAGCCCCACGCCTGGGCTGAGCGCTGCCCCGGGGGAGGGGGGGCCGGGCCCCTAGCCCCACGCCTGGGCTGAGCGCTGCCCCGGGGGAGGGGGGGCCGGGCCCCTAGCCCCACGCCTGGGCTGAGCGCTGCCCCGGGGGAGGGGGGGCCGGGCCCCTAGCCCCACGCCTGGGCTGAGCGCTGCCCCGGGGGAGGGGGCCAGGCCCCTAGCCCCACGCCTGGGCTGAGCGCTGCCCCGGGGGAGGGGGCCGGGCCCCTAGCCCCACGCCTGGGCTGAGCGCTGCCCCGGGGGAGGGGGCCAGGCCCCTAGCCCCACGCCTGGGCTGAGCGCTGCCCCGGGGGGAGGGGGGCCGGGCCCCTAGCCCCACGCCTGGGCCGAGCGCTGCCCCGGGGGGAGGGGGGCCGGGCCCCTAGCCCCACGCCTGGGCTGAGCGCTGCCCCGGGGGAGGGGGCCGGGCCCCTAGCCCCACGCCTGGGCTGAGCGCTGCCCCGGGGGAGGGGGCCAGGCCCCTAGCCCCACGCCTGGGCTGAGCGCTGCCCCGGGGGAGGGGGGCCAGGCCCCTAGCCCCACGCCTGGGCTGAGCGCTGCCCCGGGGGGAGGGGGGCCGGGCCCCTAGCCCCACGCCTGGGCCGAGCGCTGCCCCGGGGGGAGGGGGGCCGGGCCCCTAGCCCCACGCCTGGGCTGAGCGCTGCCCCGGGGGAGGGGGGGCCGGGCCCCTAGCCCCACGCCTGGGCTGAGCGCTGCCCCGGGGGAGGGGGGGCCGGGCCCCTAGCCCCACGCCTGGGCTGAGCGCTGCCCCGGGGGAGGGGGGGCCAGGCCCCTAGCCCCACGCCTGGGCTGAGCGCTGCCCCGGGGGAGGGGGCCGGGCCCCTAGCCCCACGCCTGGGCTGAGCGCTGCCCCGGGGGAGGGGGCGGGCCCCTAGCCCCACGCCTGGGCTGAGCGCTGCCCCGGGGGAGGGGGCCGGGCCCCTAGCCCCACGCCTGGGCCGAGCGCTGCCCCGGGGGAGGGGGCCGGGCCCCTAGCCCCACGCCTGGGCCGAGCGCTGCCCCGGGGGAGGGGGGGCCGGGCCCCTAGCCCCACGCCTGGGCCGAGCGCTGCCCCGGGGGGAGGGGGCCGGGCCCCTAGCCCCACGCCTGGGCCGAGCGCTGCCCCGGGGGAGGGGGGGCCAGGCCCCTAGCCCCACGCCTGGGCTGAGCGCTGCCCCGGGGGAGGGGGCCGGGCCCCTAGCCCCACGCCTGGGCTGAGCGCTGCCCCGGGGGAGGGGGCCGGGCCCCTAGCCCCACGCCTGGGCTGAGCGCTGCCCCGGGGGAGGGGGCCGGGCCCCTAGCCCCACGCCTGGGCCGAGCGCTGCCCCGGGGGAGGGGGGGCCGGGCCCCTAGCCCCACGCCTGGGCCGAGCGCTGCCCCGGGGGAGGGGGCCAGGCCCCTAGCCCCACGCCTGGGCCGAGCGCTGCCCCGGGGGAGGGGGGGCCAGGCCCCTAGCCCCACGCCTGGGCCGAGCGCTGCCCCGGGGGAGGGGGGGCCGGGCCCCTAGCCCCACGCCTGGGCTGAGCGCTGCCCCGGGGGAGGGGGGGCCAGGCCCCTAGCCCCACGCCTGGGCCGAGCGCTGCCCCGGGGGAGGGGGGGCCGGGCCCCTAGCCCCACGCCTGGGCCGAGCGCTGCCCCGGGGGAGGGGGGGCCAGGCCCCTAGCCCCACGCCTGGGCCGAGCGCTGCCCCGGGGGAGGGGGGGCCGGGCCCCTAGCCCCACGCCTGGGCTGAGCGCTGCCCCGGGGGAGGGGGGGCCAGGCCCCTAGCCCCACGCCTGGGCCGAGCGCTGCCCCGGGGGAGGGGGGGCCGGGCCCCTAGCCCCACGCCTGGGCTGAGCGCTGCCCCGGGGGAGGGGGGACGGGCCCCTAGCCCCACGCCTGGGCTGAGCGCTGCCCCGGGGGAGGGGGGGCCGGGCCCCTAGCCCCACGCCTGGGCTGAGCGCTGCCCCGGGGGAGGGGGGGCCAGGCCCCTAGCCCCACGCCTGGGCTGAGCGCTGCCCCGGGGGAGGGGGGGCCGGGCCCCTAGCCCCACGCCTGGGCCGAGCGCTGCCCCGGGGGAGGGGGCCAGGCCCCTAGCCCCACGCCTGGGCTGAGCGCTGCCCCGGGGGAGGGGGGGCCGGGCCCCTAGCCCCACGCCTGGGCCGAGCGCTGCCCCGGGGGAGGGGGCCGGACCCCTAGCCCCACGCCTGGGCTGAGCGCTGCCCCGGGGGAGGGGGGCCGGGCCCCTAGCCCCACGCCTGGGCCGAGCGCTGCCCCGGGGGAGGGGGCCGGACCCCTAGCCCCACGCCTGGGCTGAGCGCTGCCCCGGGGGAGGGGGGCCGGGCCCCTAGCCCCACGCCTGGGCCGAGCGCTGCCCCGGGGGAGGGGGGGCCAGGCCCCTAGCCCCACGCCTGGGCTGAGCCCTGCCCCGGGGGAGGGGGGGCCGGACCCCTAGCCCCACGCCTGGGCTGAGCCCTGCCCCGGGGGAGGGGGGGCCGGGCCCCTAGCCCCACGCCTGGGCTGAGCGCTGCCCCGGGGGAGGGGGCCGGGCCCCTAGCCCCACGTCTGGGCTGAGCGCTGCCCCGGGGGAGGGGGGGCCAGGCCCCTAGCCCCACGCCTGGGCTGAGCGCTGCCCCGGGGGGAGGGGGCCGGGCCCCTAGCCCCACGCCTGGGCTGAGCGCTGCCCCGGGGGAGGGGGGGCCAGGCCCCTAGCCCCACGCCTGGGCCGAGCGCTGCCCCGGGGGAGGGGGGGCCGGGCCCCTAGCCCCACGCCTGGGCTGAGCGCTGCCCCGGGGGAGGGGGGGCCAGGCCCCTAGCCCCACGCCTGGGCCGAGCGCTGCCCCGGGGGAGGGGGGGCCGGACCCCTAGCCCCACGCCTGGGCTGAGCGCTGCCCCGGGGGAGGGGGGCCAGGCCCCTAGCCCCACGCCTGGGCTGAGCGCTGCCCCGGGGGAGGGGGGGCCGGGCCCCTAGCCCCACGCCTGGGCTGAGCGCTGCCCCGGGGGAGGGGGGGCCGGGCCCCTAGCCCCATGCCTGGGCTGAGCGCTGCCCCGGGGGAGGGGGCCAGGCCCCTAGCCCCACGCCTGGGCTGAGCGCTGCCCCGGGGGAGGGGGGGCCGGGCCCCTAGCCCCACGCCTGGGCTGAGCGCTGCCCCGGGGGAGGGGGGGCCGGGCCCCTAGCCCCACGCCTGGGCCGAGCGCTGCCCCGGGGGAGGGGGGGCCGGGCCCCTAGCCCCACGCCTGGGCTGAGCGCTGCCCCGGGGGAGGGGGGGCCGGGCCCCTAGCCCCATGCCTGGGCTGAGCGCTGCCCCGGGGGAGGGGGCCAGGCCCCTAGCCCCACGCCTGGGCTGAGCGCTGCCCCGGGGGAGGGGGGGCCGGGCCCCTAGCCCCACGCCTGGGCTGAGCGCTGCCCCGGGGGAGGGGGGGCCGGGCCCCTAGCCCCACGCCTGGGCCGAGCGCTGCCCCGGGGGAGGGGGGGCCGGGCCCCTAGCCCCACGCCTGGGCTGAGCGCTGCCCCGGGGGAGGGGGGGCCGGGCCCCTAGCCCCACGCCTGGGCCGAGCGCTGCCCCGGGGGAGGGGGCCGGACCCCTAGCCCCACGCCTGGGCTGAGCGCTGCCCCGGGGGAGGGGGGCCGGGCCCCTAGCCCCACGCCTGGGCCGAGCGCTGCCCCGGGGGAGGGGGGGCCGGGCCCCTAGCCCCACGCCTGGGCTGAGCGCTGCCCCGGGGGAGGGGGGGCCGGGCCCCTAGCCCCACGCCTGGGCCGAGCGCTGCCCCGGGGGAGGGGGGGCCGGGCCCCTAGCCCCACGCCTGGGCCGAGCGCTGCCCCGGGGGAGGGGGGGCCGGGCCCCTAGCCCCACGCCTGGGCCGAGCGCTGCCCCGGGGGAGGGGGGGCCGGACCCCTAGCCCCACGCCTGGGCTGAGCGCTGCCCCGGGGGAGGGGGCCGGACCCCTAGCCCCACGCCTGGGCTGAGCGCTGCCCCGGGGGAGGGGGCCAGGCCCCTAGCCCCACGCCTGGGCTGAGCGCTGCCCCGGGGGAGGGGGGCCAGGCCCCTAGCCCCACGTCTGGGCTGAGCGCTGCCCCGGGGGAGGGGGGGCCGGGCCCCTAGCCCCACGCCTGGGCTGAGCGCTGCCCCGGGGGAGGGGGCCGGGCCCCTAGCCCCACGCCTGGGCTGAGCGCTGCCCCGGGGGAGGGGGGGCCGGGCCCCTAGCCCCACGCCTGGGCTGAGCGCTGCCCCGGGGGGAGGGGGCCGGGCCCCTAGCCCCACGCCTGGGCTGAGCGCTGCCCCGGGGGAGGGGGGGCCAGGCCCTTAGCCCCACGCCTGGGCTGAGCGCTGCCCCGGGGGAGGGGGGGCCGGGCCCCTAGCCCCACGCCTGGGCTGAGCGCTGCCCCGGGGGAGGGGGGGCCGGGCCCCTAGCCCCACGCCTGGGCTGAGCGCTGCCCCGGGGGAGGGGGGGCCGGGCCCCTAGCCCCACGCCTGGGCTGAGCCCTGCCCCGGGGGAGGGGGGGCCGGACCCCTAGCCCCACGCCTGGGCTGAGCGCTGCCCCGGGGGAGGGGGGCCGGGCCCCTAGCCCCACGCCTGGGCTGAGCGCTGCCCCGGGGGGGGGGCCGGGCCCCTAGCCCCACGCCTGGGCTGAGCGCTGCCCCGGGGGAGGGGGCCGGGCCCCTAGCCCCACGCCTGGGCTGAGCGCTGCCCCGGGGGAGGGGGGCCAGGCCCCTAGCCCCACGCCTGGGCTGAGCGCTGCCCCGGGGGAGGGGGGCCAGGCCCCTAGCCCCACGCCTGGGCTGAGCGCTGCCCCGGGGGAGGGGGGGCCAGGCCCCTAGCCCCACGCCTGGGCTGAGCGCTGCCCCGGGGGAGGGGGGGCCAGGCCCCTAGCCCCACGCCTGGGCTGAGCGCTGCCCCGGGGGAGGGGGGGCCAGGCCCCTAGCCCCACGCCTGGGCTGAGCGCTGCCCCGGGGGAGGGGGGGCCGGGCCCCTAGCCCCACGCCTGGGCTGAGCGCTGCCCCGGGGGAGGGGGGGCCGGGCCCCTAGCCCCACGCCTGGGCTGAGCGCTGCCCCGGGGGAGGGGGCCGGGCCCCTAGCCCCACGCCTGGGCTGAGCGCTGCCCCGGGGGAGGGGGCCAGGCCCCTAGCCCCACGCCTGGGCTGAGCGCTGCCCCGGGGGAGGGGGCCGGGCCCCTAGCCCCACGCCTGGGCCGAGCGCTGCCCCGGGGGAGGGGGGGCCGGGCCCCTAGCCCCACGCCTGGGCTGAGCGCTGCCCCGGGGGAGGGGGGGCCGGGCCCCTAGCCCCACGCCTGGGCCGAGCGCTGCCCCGGGGGAGGGGGGCCGGGCCCCTAGCCCCACGCCTGGGCTGAGCGCTGCCCCGGGGGAGGGGGGGCCAGGCCCCTAGCCCCACGCCTGGGCTGAGCGCTGCCCCGGGGGAGGGGGGGCCAGGCCCCTAGCCCCACGCCTGGGCTGAGCGCTGCCCCGGGGGAGGGGGGGCCAGGCCCCTAGCCCCACGCCTGGGCTGAGCGCTGCCCCGGGGGAGGGGGGGCCGGGCCCCTAGCCCCACGCCTGGGCTGAGCGCTGCCCCGGGGGAGGGGGGGCCGGGCCCCTAGCCCCACGCCTGGGCTGAGCGCTGCCCCGGGGGAGGGGGCCGGGCCCCTAGCCCCACGCCTGGGCTGAGCGCTGCCCCGGGGGAGGGGGCCAGGCCCCTAGCCCCACGCCTGGGCTGAGCGCTGCCCCGGGGGAGGGGGCCGGGCCCCTAGCCCCACGCCTGGGCCGAGCGCTGCCCCGGGGGAGGGGGGGCCGGGCCCCTAGCCCCACGCCTGGGCTGAGCGCTGCCCCGGGGGAGGGGGGGCCGGGCCCCTAGCCCCACGCCTGGGCCGAGCGCTGCCCCGGGGGAGGGGGGCCGGGCCCCTAGCCCCACGCCTGGGCTGAGCGCTGCCCCGGGGGAGGGGGGGCCAGGCCCCTAGCCCCACGCCTGGGCTGAGCGCTGCCCCGGGGGAGGGGGCCGGGCCCCTAGCCCCACGCCTGGGCTGAGCGCTGCCCCGGGGGAGGGGGGCCGGGCCCCTAGCCCCACGCCTGGGCTGAGCGCTGCCCCGGGGGAGGGGGGGCCAGGCCCCTAGCCCCACGCCTGGGCTGAGCGCTGCCCCGGGGGAGGGGGGGCCGGGCCCCTAGCCCCACGCCTGGGCTGAGCGCTGCCCCGGGGGAGGGGGCCAGGCCCCTAGCCCCACGCCTGGGCTGAGCGCTGCCCCGGGGGAGGGGGCCAGGCCCCTAGCCCCACGCCTGGGCTGAGCGCTGCCCCGGGGGAGGGGGGGCCGGGCCCCTAGCCCCACGCCTGGGCTGAGCGCTGCCCCGGGGCAGGGGGGGCCGGGCCCTTAGCCCCACGCCTGGGCTGAGCGCTGCCCCGGGGGAGGGGGGGCCGGGCCCCACGCCTGGGCTGAGCGCTGCCCCGGGGGAGGGGGCCGGGCCCCTAGCCCCACGCCTGGGCTGAGCGCTGCCCCGGGGGGGGGGGCCGGGCCCCTAGCCCCACGCCTGGGCTGAGCGCTGCCCCGGGGGAGGGGGGGCCGGGCCCCTAGCCCCACGCCTGGGCTGAGCGCTGCCCCGGGGGAGGGGGCCGGGCCCCTAGTGGGCACAGGGCAGCCTACAGTGGGGTCGCAGTGCCCGTTGGCTTAGGGGCCAGCAGCTGTAGGGGGTGGGGCCTTCGCGGGGGCGAGCTGCAGGGCACCAGCCTGCGTCCTGCCCCGGCACGTGTCTGGCCTGTGCCCCGCCCTGGCCCCATGGGCAGGGGAAGGGACAGGCTGAGCCTGGGGTGTGCCGGGGGCGACACAGCTACTCCTGCCCCCTCTGGGGGTCAGCGGGGAGCCTGGGGCCAGAGCTGCTGGGCCCTCCCCCTGCCTGGGGGGGGGGGCTCGCACTGGGGTAAGGCCCTGGGCTCCCGGCTTTCTGGGGCAGCTGGCAGCCTGCCGCCCTGGTGATGCCGTGAGCTCCGCGAGTCCCGTGGGCCTGGCCCGAGGCAGCCAGGGAGGAGGCCGGCTGGGCAGGAGGGCTCTGGGCAGGCGGGACCCCAGCCAGCAGGAGGCCGAGGGGGGGTCCGGGACCTGGCTGGTCCTTCCCGCTGTCTGTGCTCAGCGAAGTCCCATTGGGGCTCTCTGCCTCTGGCCCAGCCGCCCGCGTCCAGTGCCCACCTGTACCCCCCCGCCCCTCTCTGCGGGTTTGTCAGTCCCCCCGTGGCACCAGCCTTCCCCCCGTGGCACCTGGCCCCACCCAAGGGAAACTGAGGCACCCGCGTCCCACGAATGACAAACGCCCCCTGCGGGCAGACACCAGCCTTCAGCTTGCACAAAAGCTTTATTCGTGCCAGGCTGGTGCCTGCACTGCGGTGGCCCGGGCCGGCCCTGAGCTGAGAGGCTGGGTCCTGCAGGCGCAGGGCTGTGCCGGCCGCTGGGGCGGCTGAGGTAGTTGGCCTGGGGGGCGGGACGCAGAGCCAGGCTCCCCCGGGCGTGCGGCGAGTGCCAGCCAGTCTGGCCCCGCACCTAGCAATACCGGGGCCCTGGGCACAGCGCGCCGGGGCTGTGGGTTCCCGGGGGGCCAGGCACTGCCCGGGTGAGAGTCCTGGGGGCTCCGGCAGGCAGGGCCCAGCACAGACCCACGGTGGCACCCCTGCCCCACAGCGCCCCGTTGGGCTGCCCCGGCGCGTCACACGAGGTTGCTGGCCAGGCGCTGCTGCTGCTCCAGTTCTCGCGCTGCCTCCGCGGCCAGCTGGTCACCTGCGGGGGGTGGGGGGCTGGGTGAGCGGGGCCCGAACCCCACGGCACGGGGGGCAGGGCCTGTCCCCCAGAGGCTCCCGCGCAGCGAGGCAGGGACGAGTAGCCCGCCCACGGGGCTGGAGGGTCTGAGCCGGTCCCTTCCTGGCAGCCCTGCCCTCTGCTCCCCCCCGGGCCCCGCTCTGCTCCCCTGCAGGGCCCGGGCCCCTGTCTGCTCCCCCCCGGGCCCCTCTCTGCTCCCTGCCAGGGCCCGGGCCCCTGTCTGCTCCCCCCCGGGCCCCTCTCTGCTCCCCTGCAGGGCCCGGGCCCCTGTCTGCTCCCCCCCGGGCCCCTCTCTGCTCCCCTGCAGGGCCCGGGCCCCTGTCTGCTCCCCCCCAGGCCCCTCTCTGCTCCCTCCCAGGGCCAGGGCCCGGGCCCCTCTCTGCTCCCCCCCGGGCCCCGCTCTGCTCCCCGCCAGGGCCCAGGCCCCTCTCTGCTCCCCTGCAGGGCCCGGGCCCCTCTCTGCTCCCCCCCGGGCCCCGCTCTGCTCCCCCCCCAGGGCCAGGGCCCGGGCCCCGCTCTGCTCCCCCCCAGGGCCAGGGCCTGGGCCCCGCTCTGCTCCCCCCCAGGTCCCTCTCTGCTCCCCCCCAGGGCCCGGGCCCCGCTCTGCTCCCCCCCAGGTCCCTCTCTGCTCCCCCACAGGGCCCGGGCCCCTCTGTGCTCCCCCTCTGGGACCCTGTGCTCCCACCCCAGGTCCTAGGCTCCCTCTGCTCTCCCTCCGGGCTCCAGGGCCCCCTCTGCTGCCCGGGGCCCTGCCCGCGGAGCCCAGTACCGGTGTGGCAGCCGTGCAGCCAGACGCGGTGCCCGTCGTACTTGCACTGGCACCTCATGACGTTGTTGGAGAAATCCGACTCGGCCACGTCCTGCTTGGGATTCACGATGACCTGCGCGGGGAGCAGAGCCGGTGGGGCGGCCAGGCCGGGGCAGGGAGCGGGGCCCCGCCTGCCTCCCACCACGGACAGGACGCGGGCGAGCAGCTCGTCCCAGCCTCCGGCCAGGCCCCCTCGCCGGCCCCGGGCTCCCCACCGCCTACACCCTGCCCTGCCTCTGGCTGCCGCCCAGCCTGCTGGCCCTGGCAGAGCGGCTCCCGGCCACGGGCAGGCCCAGGGCTCTGGCCGGGTCCCAGGACAGCGGGGCAAGGGGGCGTGGCAGAGCGGTGGCCCCGCCTCCTACCTGTAGGACGTAGCTGCCGGGCCCCACGTCGCTGATGTCCACCCACTGGCAGTCGATGTCGTGCCGGTAGGTGTCCCAGCAGCCGGCGCTCACCCCCTGCTCCCCGAAGTTGGCGCAGGCGAAGCGCCGCTGCAGCCCTGGGGAGAGCATGACGGGGGCGGGGACAGGCTGACACGGCCGGCCCCCCCCCAACCCCTCCTCCAGCCCCCACACACACCCACCGTGCCCAGGAGAACGCGGGCTGTGGGGGAGCTCCCAGCAGGGGCGCTGTGGGGAGGGGGCGGTGGGGTGCTCCCAGCAGGGGGCGCTGTGGGGCGGGGCGGTGGCTGTGGGGTGCTCCCAGCAGGGGGCGCTGTGGGGCGGGGCGGTGGCTGTGGGGTGGTCCCAGCAAGGGCGCTGTGGGGCGGGGCGGTGGCTGTGGGGTGGTCCCAGCGGGGGGCGCTGTGGGGCGGGGCGGTGGCTGTGGGGCGCTCCCAGCGGGGGGCGCTGTGGGGCGGTGGCTGTGGGGCGCTCCCAGCGGGGGGCGCTGTGGGGCGGGGCGGGGCGGTGGCTGTGGGGCGCTCCCAGCAGGGGGCACTGTGGGGCGGGGCAGTGGCTGTGGGGCGATCCCAGCAGGGGGCGCTGTGGGGCGGGGCGGGGCAGTGGCTGTGGGGCGATCCCAGCAGGGGGCGCTGTGGGGCGGGGCAGTGGCTGTGGGCACTCCCAGCAGGGGGCGCTGTGGGGTGGGGCAGTGGCTGTGGGGCGCTCCCAGCGGGGGGCGCTGTGGGGCGGGGCAGTGGCTGTGGGGCGCTCCCAGCGGGGGGCGCTGTGGGGCGGGGCAGTGGCTGTGGGGCGCTCCCAGCAGGGGGCGCTGTGGGGCGGGGCGGGGCAGTGGCTGTGGGGCGATCCAGCAGGGGGCGCTGTGGGGCGGGGCAGTGGCTGTGGGGTGCTCCAGCGGGGGGCGCTGTGGGGCGGGGCGGTGGCTGTGGGGCACTCCCAGCAGGGGGCGCTGTGGGGCGGGGCAGTGGCTGTGGGGTGCTCCCAGCGGGGGGCGCTGTGGGGCGGGGCGGTGGCTGTGGGGCACTCCCAGCAGGGGGCGTTGTGGGGCGGGGCAGTGGCTGTGGGGCGCTCCCAGCAGGGGGCGCTGTGGGGCGGGGCAGTGGCTGTGAGGCGCTCCAGCAGGCGTGGGGATGTGGAGGCCCCAGAGGGGTTACCTGCCCTACCTGGGGGGCAGTTGGTGTCCTCGAGGCAGAAGCTGGCCTTGTGCCCCTCGGCCACCCGGGAGCCGTTGAGCGTCAGCAGGTCGTAGTGGGTGAAACCTCGATGCTGTGGTAGTGCCTTGGGGACGAGAGGGGTGTGGGCCCAGCACACCCGGGGGGGGCAGAGCCCCCTGCCTGCCTTACAGAGGGGCAGTCTCCCCTGCCAGTGGGGGGCTGGCGGGTTTCCTGGGCACTATAGGTGGGGCTGGGGCAGGAGGGGCGGCTGGGAGCGGGGCTGGGGCAAGAGGGGCGGCTGGGAGCGGGGCGGGGCTGGGGCAGGAGGGGCGGCTGGGCGCGGGGCCGGGCGGGGCTGGGGCAGGAGGGGCGGCTGGGCGCGGGGCCGGGCGGGGCTGGGGCAGGAGGAGCGGCTGGACGCGTGGCCGGCGGCCAGGCCAGAATTATAGCTCTGCAGCCCAATAAAGCCGCCAGGACAGTCCCGGCCAGCCTGCCAATTCCCCGGGCGTGGCTGGCACCAGGGAGCCAGCTGGGGCCCGTGGGGAGAGCCGGCTCAGCACGGCAGGGCCCCGGCGTGGGCACAGCCCAGAGCCCCAGCGGGCCGGCCGGCCTCGGGGAGGTGGCGCTCACCTGTGGCACTGGTGCCAGACCCAGGCGTGGCGCCCGGCCTGGGGCCGGAAGTCGGCTCGGCCCAGGTTGAGGATGCGGGAGGAGAAGCGCAGCAGGCGCCGGGCGCCGTGGGGCCAGCTGGCGTGGTCGGCCGAGCGCGAGAGGCAGCGCTCCTCGTGGGCGCAGTGCAGCATGGCCAGCGGGCGCTCCTCCAGGTAGGCCGTCTCCTGCACCAGGGCGGCGTCCAGCACCAGGTCCGGGGCAGCTGCAGGAGCAGGGCACGGGCTGGCCTGGCATCCCGGGCACCTTGTGCCATCAGGCTCCTGCCCTTCCCCTGCCGTGGGCCCCTCCCACAGCCCCGCTGCCCCGCGGCGCGTGCAGGCAGCCCAAGCCAAGTCCCCCCCCGCCCCATGGCGTGGGCCCGGCACTCACCCTCAGTGCAGCTGACCCCGGCAGACGAGCGCCCCCCTCCAGCCGGGCAGTGCACGGGGCCGTGGTGCTGGCACAGCTGGATGGCAGGCTCGGTGCCCACGCAGCGCACGCCGCTCAGCACCACCTCGCCCGCCCCCGGGCTGCCCTGCCAGTACCAGGTATCCTGGGGAGAGAGAGACACTCAGCCAGGGCCCCCCACCCCGCCCCTCCCTTGGCACCAGGGCACCCCATCCCCCATCCTGCCCACCTGGACCCCGGCACCTGGGCATCTCCCCGTCCACCCCTCCCACAACGGACCCGACAAGCCCCCAGGCAGGGCACAGAACCCCGCTCCCCAGATCACCCCTCCCTCGTGCCCCCAGCCAGGGCACAGAGCCCCCCTCCCAGATCCCCCCTCCCTCGTCCCCCCAGGCAGGGCACAGAGCCCCCCTCCCCCATAAGCTCTCCCAGCCAAGGCAGACCCCCCCACTCTGGGACTCACCTGGAGGGCGTGGCTGGCGAAGCCCAGCCCCAGTTGCCTGCAGACCACCATGGCCTCATTCAGCCCCCACCGGTCACTGCACACGGCCCCCCACGTCGGGCTGCCCCCCTCCGACACCAGCACTTCCACCACGCCCTCCTCTGGGCTGCGGCCCCCCGCCAGGCGCACCTGGGCAGAGCCGGGGTTAGGCAGCAGGCGAGAGCTTGGCCCCTCCGCGTCCAAGGGGCGCCCCCCCAGATAAGGGACCCCGGCAGCAGGAGCCTGGGGACATGGGTGCCAACTGCCTGCCCCGCCCTGTGGCTCCTCTGTCCCATTGGCTGCCTCCTTCAGCCTGTGCCACCCTGTCCTGCAGTGCCCCAAGGCACCCTCCCCCAGGGCACCCCTCCCCCAGCGCCCCCAGGGCACCCCTGCCCCAGCACCCTAGGGCACCCCTCCCCAGCGCCCCAGGGCACCCCTGCCCCAGCACCCTAGGGCACCCCTCCCCCAGCGCCCCAGGGGCACCCCTGCCCCAGCACTCCAGGGCACCCCTGCCCCAGCGCCCTAGGGCACCCCTGCCCCAGCGCTCCAGGGCACCCCTGCCCCAGCGCCCTAGGGCACCCCTGCCCCAGCACCCCAGGGCACCCCTGCCCCAGCGCCCCAGGGCACCCCTCCCCCAGCGCCCTAGGGCACCCCTGCCCCAGCACTCCAGGGCACCCCTGCCCCAGCGCCCTAGGGCACCCCTGCCCCAGCGCCCTAGGGCACCCCTGCCCCAGCGCCCTAGGGCACCCCTGCCCCAGCACTCCAGGGCACCCCTGCCCCAGCACCCTAGGGCACCCCTGCCCCAGCGCCCCAGGGCACCCCTGCCCCAGCGCCCCAGGGCACCCCTGCCCCAGCGCTCCAGGGCACCCCTGCCCCAGCACTCCAGGGCACCCCTGCCCCAGCGCCCTAGGGCACCCCTGCCCCAGCACCCCAGGGCACCCCTGCCCCAGCGCCCCAGGGCACCCCTCCCCCAGCGCCCTAGGGCACCCCTGCCCCAGCGCCCTAGGGCACCCTCCCCCAGCGCCCTAGGCACCCCTCCCCCTGTGCCCCAAGGCACCCCTCCCCCAGTGTCCCAGGGTGCCCCTCCCCCAGCACCCCAAGGCACCCCTCCCCCCGCGCTCCAGGGCGCCCCTCCCCTAGGCCTCCCCACCCCATTTGCACCCTATGTACCATGGCATCTACCCTGCTGCTCCGGGGCCCACTGCCCCTGAGTGCCCCGGCCCGGCGCGGGCGCTCACCTGGCTCCGGTAGTCCATGCGGGGCACGTTGCACCGGACGCGGCGTCGGCCTCGTGCCCGCAGCCGCTCTGCGCCGCCTCCTGGAAGCTGCAGTCCTGCAGCGAGCGCTCGGAGCCCGCGCACCGCACCGCCGTCATGTGGATGGGCCCCAGGCCTGCGCCAGAGCCAGCGTCAGCCGCACGGAGCCCCCCTCCGGGAATCCTGGGGCTCCAGCCGCCCGGCTCCTGGCTGGCAGCTTGGCCTGGCACCAGCCCCCGGCGCCCAGCTCGGCGCGGTCACGCACCCGGCCTGGCTCCCCGACCGGGCCCGGCCCTGCAGGGGGATCCCAGGGGGGTCCCTGCCGGCCTCTGTGCTGCCCCCGAGCAGCGTCCCCCGGAGCTTGGCTGCCCCGCCCCATTCGCCCCCCAGCCTCCTCGCCCGCCTGCCCGCCGGCCGCTCACCCTGGCCCAGCTGGGCCCCAGCCAGAGCCTGCCTGGCCGACCCGTAGCCCAGCTGCCGGCACACCACGCTGGCCGCGAGCAGGTCCCACTGGGCGTGGCACACGGTGCCCCACTGCCCGTCGCGCAGCACCTCCACCCGGCCCTCGCCTTCGTGGGC
The DNA here is from genome assembly GCF_049634645.1 of Pelodiscus sinensis. Taxonomy (NCBI): domain Eukaryota; kingdom Metazoa; phylum Chordata; order Testudines; family Trionychidae; genus Pelodiscus; species Pelodiscus sinensis. Next base: position 190,980 of record NW_027465906.1, read on the forward strand.
GCCGGCCCGCAGACGCACCCGCGGCCCCTGCGGAGAAGGGGGTTAGGCGCCGATGGGCGGGGAGCCGAACGGGTTTGTGTGCCCCCCCACACTGAGCATGGCTGGGGCCCTGCCGCTCAAGGGGGCTTCTCAGCCCTCTGACGGCTCCGTCCTGTGGCCAGGCCCCCCTCAAGACAGCCCCTCCCCCCCACTGGGTGGGGCCGGGGAGGGGGCCCATTCCCTGGGGCTGGGCTGGGGGGGGCCCGTTCCCGGGGGGCCGGACAGGGGGGTGGGGCCCATTTCCTGGGGGTTGGGATTGGGGGGTGCCCGTTCCCGGGGGGGGTTGGATTGGGGGGTGCCCGTTCCCGGGGGGGTTGGGGGTGCCCGTTCCCGGGGGGGGGGTTGGGATTGGGGGGTGCCCGTCCCCGGGGGGGTTGGGATTGGGGGGTGCCGTTCCCGGGGGGGTTGGGGGTGCCCGTCCCCGGGGGGTTGGGATTGGGGGGTGCCCGTCCCCGGGGGGTTGGGATTGGGGGGTGCCCGTTCCCGGGGGGGGTTGGGATTGGGGGGTGCCCGTCCCCGGGGGGGTTGGGATTGGGGGGTGCCCGTTCCCGGGGGGTTGGGGGTGCCCGTTCCCGGGGGGTTGGGATTGGGGGTGCCCGTTCCCGGGGGGGGGGTTGGGATTGGGTGGTGCCCGTTCCCGGGGGGGTTTGGGATTGGGTGGTGCCCGTTCCCAGGGGGGTTGGGATCGGGGGTGCCCGTTCCCAGGGGGGGTTGGGATCGGGGGTGCCCGTTCCCGGGAGGGGTTGGGATTGGGGGTGCCCGTCCCCGGGGGGGTTGGGATCGGGGGTGCCCGTTCCCGGGAGGGGTTGGGATTGGGGGGTGCCCATTCCCGGGGGGGTTGGGATTGGGGGTGCCCGTTCCCGGGGGGTTGGGATTGGGGGTGCCCGTTCCCGGGGGGGTTTGGGATTGGGGGTGCCCATTCCCGGGGGGGGTTGGGATTGGGGGTGCCCGTTCCCGGGGGGTTGGGATTGGGGGGTGCCCGTTCCCGGGGGGGTTGGGATTGGGGGTGCCCGTTCCCGGGGGGGGGTTGGGATTGGGGGGTGCCCGTTCCGGGGGGGTTGGGATCAGGGGTGCCCGTTCCCGGGGGGGGTTGGGATTGGGGGTGCCCGTTCCCGGGGGGGTTGGGATCAGGGGGTGCCCGTTCCCGGGGGGTTGGATTGGGGGGTGCCCGTTCCCGGGGGGGGGTTGGGATTGGGGGTGCCCGTTCCCGGGGGGGGTTGGGATCGGGGGGTGCCCGTTCCCGGGGGGGTTGGGATTGGGGGGTGCCCGTTCCGGGGGGTTGGGATTGGGGGTGCCCGTTCCCGGGGGGGGGTTGGATTGGGGGGTGCCCATTTCTTTGGGGGTTGGAATTGGGGGTGCCCGTTTCCCGGGGGGGTTGGGATTGGGGGTGCCCGTTCCGGGGGGTTGGGATCGGGGGTGCCCGTTCCCGGGGGGTTGGGGATCGGGGGTGCCCGTCCCCGGGGGGGTGGATCGGGGGGTGCCCGTTTCCCGGAGGCCGGGGGCGCTGTGGCTCGCAGGCTCACCTTGCGGAGGGGCTTGGCCCTGGCTGTGGGGCCCGGGGCACAGCGGACGACGGCGTGCATGCCGCGGGGGCAGGCGGGCTGGAGCCGGGCCGCCGGGGGACACTGCACCCGGCACTGGGACAGGTGGGACTCGGAGCCCAGGCAGCTCACCCGGTGGATTCCAGAAGGCGTTCTTCTGCCGCAGGCTCCTCAGGCTGTGAACCAAGGGGCAGGCAGGTGAGCCGGCCCGGCCCCGCCCGGCTAGCGTGGGCCACGGTGCCCGCAGGCAGCCTGCACCCGGCCAGTCGGCCCCACACAGGGCCCCCTACCTGGACTTCGCATCCTTCAGCTTCAGCTGCCAGAGCTTCCTGGGGGGTTAGAAATCGGCAGGTCAGCCGGGCCCTGGGCAGCCCCAGGTGTCCCCCCCCTCCGCCCCCCGCAGAGGTCTCTGCCTCTTCCCACGGGGTTTCTGTGCCTCCCCCCTCCCCACCCCCACAGGGGCCTCTCTGCCACCCCACCCGGCAGAGTCCACAAAGTCTTCCTTGCAGCCCTCCCCCTCCTCCCACCCCTCAGCCCCTTCTGGGGTCCCAGTGCCCACCCCATCCATAGCCCCCTACCCTCCCTGCCCTGCAGAATTGGTTTCTGTCCTTGGACCAGGACTTCCTGTGATCTGCCCCTTGCACTAATGCACACGCACGTGCAACACTCCACATGCTGTGTCCTTGCACTAATGCACACGCACGTGCACCACTCCACACACTATATCCTTGGACCCCTGCCATGCCATCTCAGCCAGGCACCAGACCCTCAGCTCCTCCAAGCCAGCCCAGCCGCTGGCAGCCCCCTGCTTGGCCCGTGCCCCCGCCCTGCCCAGCGCTACCTGTAGAAGCCGACGTGGAGTTGCTGCTCTGCCGGGAAGCCCAGCATCCCGCACACCACCCGGCTGTTGTTCCTGGTCCAGTCGGTGTCGCACACCTGCCTCCAGCGCCCCTCGTGTTTCACCTCCACCACGCCCTCGCGGACGGGCACGCGCAGCTTGGCCCAGGCCAGCACCGGCTTGAGCCGCACCTCCTCCAGCTTCCGCCCCTGCCCCAGGCCAGAGGCCGGGTTAGATGGGCCCAGGCCAGCACCGGCTTGAGCCGCACCTCCTCCAGCTTCTAAGGGAAGGGAGGGGCTAGGGGAGTAGGAGGGGGCTCCAGGCCGGGTGGGGACTCGGGAGCAGGAGGGGGCTCCAGGCCGGGGGCGGGTGGCTGGTCTGGCCTCCAGCCAGATGTGTTGACCCCAGCTGGTGCTGCAGTGAGCTTGAGGCGGGGGCCCTGGGGCCACATTGCTCCTGGAAGGGGTTGGCATGGCCAGGTGGGTACATGCTGCCTACAGGCATCAGACCCCACATCTCCCATTGGCTGTGGTCCTGACCAATGGGAGCTGCAGATTCGGTGCTGAAGGCAGGACAGTGGGTGGAGCATCCCTGATGGTCCCTGGCCATAGGATCGGCAGGGCCATGTGGCTGCTTCTGGGTGGAGCCCAGGCCGGCTCCATTGCGCCCCAGGAGTGCCGCTGGCCGAGTTACAGCCGCGCAGCAGCCTGCCCAGGGCTGTGCCCCCGGAGAGGTGCCCTCCCCCGTCCCGCTGCAGCTGGGAGCGCTTCCTCCTTCCCTGCCCACACCACAGCTGTGGGGCAGCTTGCACCCTGAGCCCCTCAGGCCTGGCCCCGCCCCAGAGCCTGCACCCCCAGCTGGAGCCCCCCATTCTCCTCTGCCTCAGACCTGAGACCCTCCCACTCCCCAAAGCTCAGTCCCACCCCTGGCACGCAGCAGCTGCACATCGGTGCATGTAACAAAATGCATCCCTGTGCGTAGGGGGGCACCTTGCTGGTTGCTGCGCTGGGCAGTGGGCTGGGGGTGACCCCCACTGGCTTGCAGCACGGCCCAGCAGGGCAGGGGATGAGGTCACTAGGCAAGGGGGCTCCGAACCTGTCTGACCAGCTACCCCCCATGGGGAGGAACAAAGGAAGGTGGATGCCGCCCCCTGGCTGGGGGGGCAGGGCTGGAGGAGAGTGGGTTAGTCTCTGTCTGGGATCATGGAGGAAGCAGCCTCAGCAACAGGCTGGGATTTTAGGGGCCCAGGCTCCCCCATCTCAAGGGGGGGCTGAAGCCTCCTAGGCCCTGCCCTGGAACCAGATGACATCTGTGCTGGGCTTGTACCCTGGAGAGGCAATAAACCCCCCCTGTTCTACTGGCTGGTGGAGTCTGTTTGTGCCGCTACAGGGGTGCAGGAGCTGGGGGACCCCAACGCGCCGGCACAATCCCACACATGGATGTCCCAACATCAAGGGCACGCTGCTGCCAGGGCCCCTTCTGGCCGGGCTGCTGGTCCAACACGAGCCCGGCAGCCCCAGGCCCTGGCAGCGGCCTACAACCGGGGACGTGGGGCAGCCCCATTGTGCCCAGGGCAGTGCCTGGTGTGAGTCTGCAGGCCGGGGCCGAGCTGGGGGGCTCATGTTGGTTGGTGCCAGTCCCCCTATTGCAGCAGGGATCTGCTCCAGCCCAGGGTTCCATGGGTCAGACCAGCTGAACCCCCCGGCCTGGCACCCAAGGTCCCCGGCCCTGCTGGGGCAGGTGACTGGCCGCAGGAGCCCAGGCTGAGGGGGAAGGGCCGGGAGCGCCCAGCCAGCCCCCAGGGACCGTCCCTACCCCCGCTCACCTGCTGGCCGGGGGCAGGGCCCCGGGTGATGGCGCCAGGCAGCTGTGGGGCCGAGCACACGACGCCGGCGTCCTCCCCCGTGGTGGCAGTCGCTCACGCCCCAGCCGTTGGACTGGCACTCGGCCAGCGAGCGCTCGGAGCCGGCGCAGCGCACGTTATCCAGCCAGATGGGGCCTGGCGCGGGGGGGGGGCAGTGAGGGGCCTGGCCAAGAGCTCTGGCACCCCCAGGTCCCGGACTGGGACAGATGCACCCCCCCCCATGGGTCTTAGCAACGGGGTCCCTCCCCCTCCCCCTCCCCAGCGCTCCCAGCCGGGCAAGGCCAGGGCCGGAATAGCCAGGAGCCCCCCAGCCAGCTCCTGCCCCCTCCCCACAGCGCACCGCCCCAGCCAGCTCCTGCCCCTCCCCACAGCGCCCCCTGTGCCCCCCAGCCAGCTCCTGCCCCTCCCCACAGTGCCCGCCCCAGCCAGCTCCTGCCCCTCCCCACAGCGCCCGCCCCAGCCAGCTCCTGCCCTCCTCCCCCCCCCAGCACCCCGTGCCCCCCCCAGCCAGCTCCTGCCCCTCCCCCACAGCGCCCCCTGTGCCCCCCAGCCAGCTCCCTGCCCCTCCCCACAGCGCCCCCTGTGCCCCCCAGCCAGCTCCTGCCCCCTCCCCACAGCGCCCCCTGTGCCCCCAGCCAGCTCCTGCCCCTCCCCACAGCGCCCGCCCCAGCCAGCTCCTGCCCCTCCCCACAGCGCCCCTGTGCCCCCAGCCAGCTCCTGCCCCTCCCCACAGCGCCCCCTGTGCCCCCCAGCCAGCTCCTGCCCCTCCCCACAGCGCCTGCCCCAGCCAGCTCCTGCCCCTCTCCACAGCGCCCCCTGTACCCCCCCAGCCAGCTCCTGCCCCTCCCCACAGTGCCCGCCCCAGCCAGCTCCTGCCCTCCCCCACAGCGCCCGCCCCAGCCAGCTCCTGCCCCTCCCCCCAGCACCCCGTGCCCCCCAGCCAGCTCCTACCCCTCCCCACAGCGCCCCCTGTGCCCCCCAGCCAGCTCCTGCCCCTCCCCACAGCGCCCCCTGTGCCCCCAGCCAGCTCCTGCCCCTCCCCACAGTGCCCGCCCCAGCCAGCTCCTGCCCCCTCCCCCACAGCGCCCGCCCCAGCCAGCTCCTGCCCCTCCCCACAGCGCCCGCCCCAGCCAGCTCCTGCCCCTCCCCCCAGCACCCCGTGCCCCCCAGCCAGCTCCTACCCCTCCCCACAGCGCCCCCTGTGCCCCCCAGCCAGCTCCTGCCCCTCCCCACAGCGCCCCCCTGTTCCACCCCAGCCAGCTCCTGCCCCTCCCCACAGCGCCTGCCCCAGCCAGCTCCTGCCCCTCTCCACAGCGCCCCTGTACCCCCCAGCCAGCTCCTGCCCCTCCCCACAGCGCCCCCTGTGCCCCAGCCAGCTCCTGCCCCTCCCCACAGCGCCCGCCCCAGCCAGCTCCTGCCCCTCCCCACAGCGCCCCCTGTGCCCCCCAGCCAGCTCCTGCCCCTCCCCCAGCGCCCCCTGTGCCCCCAGCCAGCTCCTGCCCCTCCCCCACAGCGCCCGCCCCAGCCAGCTCCTGCCCCTCCCCACAGCGCCCCTGTGCCCCCAGCCAGCTCCTGCCCCTCCCCACAGCGCCCCCTGTGCCCCCCAGCCAGCTCCTGCCCCTCCCCACAGCGCCTGCCCCAGCCAGCTCCTGCCCCTCTCCACAGCGCCCCCTGTACCCCCCAGCCAGCTCCTGCCCCTCCCCACAGTGCCCGCCCCAGCCAGCTCCTGCCCCTCCCCACAGCGCCCGCCCCAGCCAGCTCCTGCCCCTCCCCCCACAGCACCCCGTGCCCCCCAGCCAGCTCCTACCCTCCCCACCAGCGCCCCCTGTGCCCCCCAGCCAGCTCCTGCCCCTCCCCACAGCGCCCCCCTGTGCCCCCCAGCCAGCTCCTGCCCCTCCCCACAGTGCCCGCCCCAGCCAGCTCCTGCCCCTCCCCACAGCGCCCGCCCCAGCCAGCTCCTGCCCCTCCCCCACAGCGCCCGCCCAGCCAGCTCCTGCCCCTCCCCCCAGCACCCCGTGCCCCCCAGCCAGCTCCTACCCCTCCCCACAGCGCCCCCTGTGCCCCCAGCCAGCTCCTGCCCCTCCCCCACAGCGCCCCCTGTACCCCCCAGCCAGCTCCTGCCACTCCCCCCAGCACCCCCTGTGCCCCCAGCCAGCTCCTGCCCCTCCCCCCAGCACCCCCTGTGCCCCCCAGCAGCTCCTGCCCCTCCCCACCAGCGCCCCGCCCCAGCCAGCTCCTGCCCTCCCCACAGCGCCCCCTGTGCCCCCAGCCAGCTCCTGCCCCTCCCCACAGCGCCTGCCCAGCCAGCTCCTGCCCCTCCCCACAGCGCCCCTGTGCCCCCCAGCCAGCCAGCCTCCCTGCCCCTCCCCACAGCGCCCCCCTGTGCCCCCAGCCAGCTCCTGCCCCTCCCCACAGCGGCCCCTGTGCCCCCCAGCCAGCTCCTGCCCCTCCCCACAGCGCCCCCTGTGCCCCCCAGCCAGCTCCTGCCCCTCTCCACAGCGCCCCTGTACCCCCCAGCCAGCTCCTGCCCCTCCCCACAGCGCCCCTGTGCCCCTCAGCCAGCTCCTGCCCCTCCCCACAGCACCCCCTGTGCCCCCCAGCCAGCTCCTGCCCTCCCCACAGCGCCCGCCCCCAGCCAGCTCCTGGCCCCTCCCCACAGCGCCCCCCTGTACTGTGGGAGGGGCATTCTGCAGCTGGGGGGCTCATCCCCATATCTCTGCTCCCCCCTAGAAGCCTAATCCCCATTCTTCCCTGCCTACTCTAGGGCCCCGGCTGGGCACGGGCCCTGCGTTACCTTCCCCTGGGCCGTACTGGGCGCTGTGGGCCCAGGTCACGGCCCGACTCGAAGCCCAGCTCCCTGCAGGCCACGGCAGCCACGTGGATGCTGAAGTCGTCGTCGCAGACGGGTGCCCCACTGCCCGTGGTACAGCACCTCCAGCCGCCCCTCGCTGGCCTGGCCCCCCGCCCCGGCCAGCCGCACCTGGATCCGGGCCGGCTGCTGCCAGCTGGGGGCGGCCAGGCACAGCAGGAGCAGGGAGCAGAGGGGCCCGGCGGCCATGGCTGGCCCTGTGGAGGCAGCTCCTAGAAGAGGCCCAGAGGGCAGGGCAGGTCAGGCCTGCAAAGGGTCCCGCTGCCAGCTGTAGCCTGAGCCCCTGCCCCCGCCGCAGCCAGTGACCCCCTCTGCTGCTGGGGGGCTGCACAGCCCAGCACCGACCCCCCCCTCGGGCCAAGTGACCCCTCTGCTGCTGGGGGGCTGCACAGCCCAGCACCGACCCCCCCCTCGGCCAGTGACCCCTCTGCTGCTGGGGGGCTGCACAGCCCAGCACCGACCCCCCCTCGGCCAGTGACCCCTCTGCTGCTGGGGGGCTGCACAGCCCAGCACCGACCCCCCCTCGGCCAGTGCCCCCCCCATGCTGCTGGGGGGCTGCACAGCCCAGCACCGACCCCCCCTCGGCCAGTGACCCCCCCTTTGCTGCTGGGGGGCTGCACAGCCCAGCACCGACCCCCCCTCGGCCAGTGACCCCTCTGCTGCTGGGGGGCTGCACAGCCCAGCACCGACCCCCCCTCGGCCAGTGACCCCCCTCTGCCTGCTGGGGGGCTGCACAGCCCAGCACCGACCCTCCCCCTCGGCCCAGTGACCCCCCCTCTGCTGCTGGGGGGCTGCACAGCCCAGCACCGACCTCCCCTCGGCCAGTGACCCCTCTGCTGCTGGGGGGCTGCACAGCCCAGCACCGACCTCCCCTCGGCCAGTGACCCCTCTGCTGCTGGGGGGCTGCACAGCCCAGCACCGACCCCCCCTCGGCCAGTGACCCCCCTCTGCTGCTGGGGGGCTGCACAGCCCAGCACCGACCCCCCCTCGGCCAGTGACCCCCTCTGCTGCTGGGGGGCTGCACAGCCCAGCACCGACCCCCCCCCTCGGCCAGTGACCCCCCTCTGCTGCTGGGGGGCTGCACAGCCCAGCACCGACCCCCCCCTCGGCCAGTGACCCCCCTCTGCTGCTGGGGGGCTGCACAGCCCAGCACCGACCTCCCCTCGGCCAGTGACCCCCTCTGCTGCTGGGGGGCTGCACAGCCCAGCACCGACCCCCCCTCGGCCAGTGACCCCCCTCTGCTGCTGGGGGGCTGCACAGCCCAGCACCGACCCCCCCCTCGGCCAGTGACCCCCCTCTGCTGCTGGGGGGCTGCACAGCCCCAGCACCGACCCCCCCATCGGCCAGTGACCCCTCTGCTGCTGGGGGGCTGCACAGCCCAGCACCGACCCCCCCTCGGCCAGTGACCCCCCTCTGCTGCTGGGGGGCTGCACAGCCCAGCACCGACCCCCCCTCGGCCAGTGACCCCCCTCTGCTGCTGGGGGGCTGCACAGCCCAGCACCGACCCCCCCTCGGCCAGTGACCCCCTCTGCTGCTGGGGGGCTGCACAGCCCAGCACCGACCCTCCCCCTCGGCCAGTGCCCCACCCCATGCTGCTGGGGGGCTGCACAGCCCAGCACCGACCCCCCCTCGGCCAGTGACCCCCCTCTGCTGCTGGGGGCTGCACAGCCCAGCACCGACCCCCCCTCGGCCAGTGACCCCCCCTCTGCTGCTGGGGGGCTGCACAGCCCAGCACCGACCTCCCCTCGGCCAGTGACCCCCTCTGCTGCTGGGGGGCTGCACAGCCCAGCACCGACCTCCCCCTCGGCCAGTGACCCCCTCTGCTGCTGGGGGGGCTGCACAGCCCAGCACCGACCCCCCCTCGGCCAGTGACCCCCTCTGCTGCTGGGGGGCTGCACAGCCCAGCACCGACCCCCCTCGGCCAGTGACCCCCTCTGCTGCTGGGGGGCTGCACAGCCAGCACCGACCCCCCCTCGGCCAGTGACCCCTCTGCTGCTGGGGGGCTCCACAGCCCAGCACCGACCCCCCCTCGGCCAGTGCCCCCCTCTGCTGCTGGGGGGGCTGCACAGCCCAGCACCGACCCCCCCTCGGCCAGTGACCCCCCCCCTCTGCTGCTGGGGGGCTGCACAGCCCAGCACCGACCCCCCCTCGGCCAGTGACCCCCTCTGCTGCTGGGGGGCTGCACAGCCCAGCACCGACCTCCCCTCGGCCAGTGACCCCTCTGCTGCTGGGGGGCTGCACAGCCCAGCACCGACCCCCCCTCGGCCAGTGACCCCCCCTCTGCTGCTGGGGGGCTGCACAGCCCAGCACCGACCCCCCCTCGGCCAGTGACCCCCCTCTGCTGCTGGGGGGCTGCACAGCCCAGCACCGACCTCCCCTCGGCCAGTGACCCCTCTGCTGCTGGGGGGCTGCACAGCCCAGCACCGACCTCCCCTCGGCCAGTGACCCCCTCTGCTGCTGGGGGGCTGCACAGCCCAGCACCGACCCCCCCTCGGCCAGTGACCCCTCTGCTGCTGGGGGGCTGCACAGCCCAGCACCGACCTCCCCTCGGCCAGTGACCCCCCTCTGCTGCTGGGGGCTGCACAGCCCAGCACCGACCCCCCCTCGGCCAGTGACCCCCCTCTGCTGCTGGGGGGCTGCACAGCCCAGCACCGACCCCCCCTCGGCCAGTGCCCCCCCCATGCTGCTGGGGGGCTGCACAGCCCAGCACCGACCCCCCCTCGGCCAGTGACCCCCCTCTGCTGCTGGGGGGGCTGCACAGCCCAGCACCGACCCCCCCTCGGCCAGTGACCCCTCTGCTGCTGGGGGGCTGCACAGCCCAGCACCGACCCCCCCTCGGCCAGTGACCCCCCCTCTGCTGCTGGGGGGCTGCACAGCCCAGCACCGCCCACCTCCTCGGCCAGTGACCCCTCTGCTGCTGGGGGGGCTGCACAGCCCAGCACCGACCTCCCCCTCGGCCAGTGACCCCTCTGCTGCTGGGGGGCTGCACAGCCCAGCACCGACCCCCCTCGGCCAGTGACCCCCTCTGCTGCTGGGGGGCTGAACAGCCCAGCACCGACCCCCCCTCGGCCAGTGACCCCTCTGCTGCTGGGGGGGCTGCACAGCCCAGCACCGACCTCCCCTCGGCCAGTGACCCCTCTGCTGCTGGGGGGCTGCACAGCCCAGCACCGACCCCCCCTCGGCCAGTGACCCCTCTGCTGCTGGGGGGCTGCACAGCCCAGCACCGACCCCCCCTCGGCCAGTGACCCCTCTGCTGCTGGGGGGCTGCACAGCCCAGCACCGACCCCCCCTCGGCCAGTGACCCCCTCTGCTGCTGGGGGGCTGCACAGCCCAGCACCGACCCCCCCTCGGCCAGTGACCCCCCTCTGCTGCTGGGGGGCTGCACAGCCCAGCACCGACCCCCCCTCGGCCAGTGACCCCTCTGCTGCTGGGGGGCTGCACAGCCCAGCACCGACCCCCCCCTCGGCCAGTGACCCCCTCTGCTGCTGGGGGGCTGCACAGCCCAGCACCGACCTCCCCCTCGGCCAGTGACCCCCTCTGCTGCTGGGGGCTGCACAGCCCAGCACCGACCTCCCCTCGGCCAGTGACCCCTCTGCTGCTGGGGGGCTGCACAGCCCAGCACCGACCCCCCCTCGGCAGTGACCCCCCTCTGCTGCTGGGGGGCTGCACAGCCCAGCACCGACCCCCCCTCGGCCAGTGACCCCTCTGCTGCTGGGGGGCTGCACAGCCCAGCACCGACCCCCCCTCGGCCAGTGACCCCCTCTGCTGCTGGGGGGCTGCACAGCCCAGCACCGACCCCCCCTCGGCCAGTGACCCCCTCTGCTGCTGGGGGGCTGCACAGCCCAGCACCGACCTCCCCTCGGCCAGTGACCCCTCTGCTGCTGGGGGGCTGCACAGCCCAGCACCGACCCCCCCTCGGCCAGTGACCCCTCTGCTGCTGGGGGGCTGCACAGCCCAGCACCGACCCCCCCCTCGGCCAGTGACCCCCCCTCTGCTGCTGGGGGGCTGCACAGCCCAGCACCGACCTCCCCTCGGCCAGTGACCCCCTCTGCTGCTGGGGGGCTGCACAGCCCAGCACCGACCCCCCCTCGGCCAGTGACCCCTCTGCTGCTGGGGGGCTGCACAGCCCAGCACCGACCTCCCCTCGGCCAGTGACCCCTCTGCTGCTGGGGGGCTGCACAGCCCAGCACTGACCCCCCCCTCGGCCAGTGACCCCTCTGCTGCTGGGGGGCTGCACAGCCCAGCACCGACCCCCCCTCGGCCAGTGCCCCCCTCTGCTGCTGGGGGGCTGCACAGCCCAGCACCGACCCCCCCTCGGCCAGTGCCCCCCTCTCCTGCTGGGGGGCTGCACAGCCCAGCACCGACCTCCCCTCGGCCAGTGACCCCTCTGCTGCTGGGGGGCTGCACAGCCCAGCACCGACCCCCCCTCGGCCAGTGACCCCTCTGCTGCTGGGGGGCTGCACAGCCCAGCACCGACCCCCCCTCGGCCAGTGACCCCCCTCTGCTGCTGGGGGGCTGCACAGCCCAGCACCGACCCCCCCCTCGGCCAGTGACCCCTCTGCTGCTGGGGGGCTGCACAGCCCAGCACCGACCCCCCTCGGCCAGTGACCCCCCTCTGCTGCTGGGGGGCTGCACAGCCCAGCACCCGACCCCCCCTCGGCCAGTGACCCCCCTCTGCTGCTGGGGGGCTGCACAGCCCAGCACCGACCCCCCCTCGGCCAGTGACCCCTCTGCTGCTGGGGGGACTGCACAGCCCAGCACCGACCTCCCCTCGGCCAGTGACCCCCCTCTGCTGCTGGGGGGCTGCACAGCCCAGCACCGACCTCCCCTCGGCCAGTGACCCCTCTGCTGCTGGGGGGCTGCACAGCCCAGCACCGACCCCCCCTCGGCCAGTGACCCCCCTCTGCTGCTGGGGGGCTGCACAGCCCAGCACCGACCCCCCCTCGGCCAGTGACCCCTCTGCTGCTGGGGGGCTGCACAGCCCAGCACCGACCCCCCCTCGGCCAGTGACCCCTCTGCTGCTGGGGGGCTGCACAGCCCAGCACCGACCCCCCCTCGGCCAGTGACCCCCTCTGCTGCTGGGGGGCTGCACAGCCCAGCACCGACCTCCCCCTCGGCCAGTGACCCCCCTCTGCTGCTGGGGGGCTGCACAGCCCAGCACCGACCCCCCCTCGGCCAGTGACCCCTCTGCTGCTGGGGGCTGCACAGCCAGCACCGACCCCCCCTCGGCCAGTGACCCCTCTGCTGCTGGGGGGCTGCACAGCCCAGCACTGACCCCCCCTCGGCCAGTGACCCCTCTGCTGCTGGGGGGCTGCACAGCCCAGCACCGACCCCCCCTCGGCCAGTGACCCCTCTGCTGCTGGGGGGCTGCACAGCCCAGCACCGACCCCCCCTCGGCCAGTGACCCCTCTTGCTGCTGGGGGGCTGCACAGCCCAGCACCGACCTCCCCTCGGCCAGTGACCCCCCTCTGCTGCTGGGGGGCTGCACAGCCCAGCACCGACCCCCCCTCGGCCAGTGACCCCTCTGCTGCTGGGGGGCTGCACAGCCCAGCACCGACCCCCCCTCGGCCAGTGACCCCTCTGCTGCTGGGGGGCTGCACAGCCCAGCACCGACCTCCCCTCGGCCAGTGACCCCCCTCTGCTGCTGGGGGGCTGCACAGCCAGCACCGACCTCCCCTCGGCCAGTGACCCCTCTGCTGCTGGGGGGCTGCACAGCCCAGCAACCGACCCCCCCTCGGCCAGTGACCCCCCTCTGCTGCTGGGGGGCTGCACAGCCCAGCACCGACCCCCCCTCGGCCAGTGACCCCTCTGCTGCTGGGGGGCTTCACAGCCCAGCACCGACCCCCCCTCGGCCAGTGACCCCTCTGCTGCTGGGGGGCTGCACAGCCCAGCACCGACCCCCCCTCGGCCAGTGACCCCCCCTCTGCTGCTGGGGGGCTGCACAGCCCAGCACCGACCTCCCCTCGGCCAGTGACCCCTCTGCTGCTGGGGGGCTGCACAGCCCAGCACCGACCCCCCCTCGGCCAGTGACCCCCTCTGCTGCTGGGGGGCTGCACAGCCCAGCACCGACCCCCCCTCGGCCAGTGACCCCCCTCTGCTGCTGGGGGGCTGCACAGCCCAGCACCCGACCCCCCCTCGGCCAGTGACCCCTCTGCTGCTGGGGGGCTGCACAGCCCAGCACCGACCCCCCCTCGGCCAGTGCCCCCCTCTGCTGCTGGGGGGCTGCACAGCCCAGCACCGACCCCCCCTCGGCCAGTGACCCCTCTGCTGCTGGGGGCTGCACAGCCAGCAACCGACCCCCCCTCGGCCAGTGACCCCCTCTGCTGCTGGGGGGCTGCACAGCCCAGCACCGACCCCCCCCCGGCCAGTGACCCCCTCTGCTGCTGGGGGGCTGCACAGCCCAGCACCGGACCCCCCCTCGGCCAGTGACCCCTCTGCTGCTGGGGGGCTGCACAGCCCCAGCACCGACCTCCCCTCGGCCAGTGACCCCTCTGCTGCTGGGGGGCTGCACAGCCCAGCACCGACCCCCCCTCGGCCAGTGACCCCTCTGCTGCTGGGGGGCTGCACAGCCCAGCACCGACCCCCCCTCGGCCAGTGCCCCCCTCTGCTGCTGGGGGGCTGCACAGCCCAGCACCGACCTCCCCTCGGCCAGTGACCCCTCTGCTGCTGGGGGGCTGCACAGCCCAGCACCGACCCCCCCTCGGCCAGTGACTCCCCTTCAGCCGCCAGGGCGCCCAGCCGGCCCCCAGCTATAGGGTAACAGGTGCTGCAGCCCTTGGACACAAGAACATAAGAACATAAGAACGGCTGTACTGGGTCAGACCAAAGGTCCATCTAGCCCAGTGTCCTGTCTGCCGACAGTGGCCAGCACCAGGTGCCCCAGAGGGGGTGGACCGAAGACAATGATCAAGCGATTTGTCTCCTTCCATCCCTCTCCAGCCTCTGACAAACAGAGGCCAAAGACACCATTTTATCCCCTGGCTAATAGCCTTTTATGGACCTAACCTCCAGGAAATCATCTCGCTTCTCTTTAAACTCTATGACAAGTTTAAACTCTAGCGACAAGAATGATTAAAGGTCTAGAGAACATGACCTATGAAGCCAGGCTTCATGAACTGGGCTTGTTTAGTTTGGAAAAAAGAAGATTAAGGGGGGACATGATAGTGGTTTTCAATATCTAAAAGGGTGTCACAAGGAGGAAGGAGAAAATTTGTTCCTCTTGGTTTCTGAGGACAGGACAAGGAGTAATGGGCTTAAAGTGCAGCAGGGGAGGTTAGATTGGACATTAGGAAAAAATTCCTAACTGTCAGGGTGGTCAAATATTGGAATAAATTGCCAAGGGAGGTGGTGGAATCTCCCTCTCTGGAGATATTTAAGAACAGGTTAGACAGACATCTGTCAGGGATGGTGTAGACGGAGCTTGGTCCTGCCTTGAGGGCGGGGGGGCTGGACTCGATGACCTCTCGAGGTCCCTTCCAGTCCTGTTATTCTATGATTCTATTATAGTCCTAGCCTTCACAGCCTCCTCTGGCAAGGAGTTCCACAGGTTGACTACACGCTGTGTGAAGAAGAACTTCCTTTTATTAGTTTTAAACCTGCTCCCATTAATTTCATTTGGTGTCCTCTAGTTCTTCTATTTAGGGAACTAATAAATAACTTTTCTCTATCTGCCCTCTCCACACCACTCATGATTTTATAGCCCTCTATCATATCCCCCCTCAGTCTCCTCTTTTCTAAACTGAAAGTCCCAGTCGCTTTAGCCTCTCTTCATATGGGACCCGTTCCAAACCCCTAATCATTTTAGTTGCCCTTTTCTGAACCCTTTCCAAGGCCAAAATATCTTTTTTGAGGTGAGGAGACCACATTCTGTACACAGTATTCAAGACGTGGGTGTACCATAGTTTTATACAGGGGCAGTAAGATATTCTGGGTCTTATTTTCTATCCCTTTCTAATAATTCCCAGCATCCTATTTCCCTGGGCAAAGCCACTGACAGTCCCAGCTCACAGACACCCGAATCTCCCCTTCCGGGGGTCCCAACACCCACTTTCTCTGCCCACAGCACCCCCCACCCCCCCTCCCTGTGCCCCCAGCACCTCCCCACCCGCCCTGTGCCCCCAGCACCCCCCCCATCCCGCCTCTGACCCAGGCACCCCCCCATCCCGCCCTGTGCCCCCAGCACCCCCCACTCGCCCTGTGTCCCCAGCACCCCCCCCATCCCGCCCTGTGCCCCCAGCACCCCCCACTCGCCCTGTGTCCCCAGCACCCCCCATCCCGCCTGTGACCCCAGCACCCCCCATCCCGCCCGGCCAGCATCCCCCCCCAACGCCGCCAGCGGCCCGGATCCCGGCGCTGGCGCCACTCACCGCGCGGCGCGGCGCGGAACGGAGCTGGCCGGGGACCGACGAGCTGCCGGAGCCCGGCCCGCCCGGCCTTTTATTGCGGCCCCTGAGCCCGGCCCCGCGGAGGCTCCGCGCCAGCAGCCTCAGCACAGGCGGGCGCAAAGCCAGCGCCCCGTGCGCCCCCCCAAGGCCCAGAGAGCCCCAGCGTCCCCCGCCCCGCCCCCGCCGGACCCCCAGGCCTCCCCGCCCCGCCCCCGCCAGGCCCCCAGACCCCCCAACCCCGCCCCCCTCCGGACCCCTACACTCCCCCCGTCCCGCCCCCGCCGGGCCCCCAGACCCCCCGCCCCGCCCCCGCCGGACCCCCAGACTCCCCGCCGGACCCCTACACTCCCCCCGTCCCGCCCCCGCCGGACCCCCAGACCCCCCCCCGTCCCGCCCCCGCCGGACCCCCAGACTCCCCGCCGGGACCCCTACACTCCCCCCGTCCCGCCCCCGCCGGGCCCCCAGACCCCCCCCGCCCCGCCCTCGGCCCCCAGATCCCAATGGTGCCCCAGACCTCTCCAAAACCCAACCCCTGCTGCTCCCAGACTCCTCCTGCCCTGTTCCCAGCCCCCACCCCTCAATGGGCCCACAAGCTCCAGCGCCCATCAACCCAGCACACCCCTTAGCTCCTCATCAACCCCCCGGTCCCCCGTTCCGCAGCCTCCGACCTGCCTATCAACCCCCTCAGGCCATCTCCAGCCAGCTGTACCCCCAGCCTGCCCTCCGTCCGCCTGTACCCCCTGTCCGCCTGTACCCCCTGCCTGCCCCCACCTGGCTTTACCCCAGCCTGCCCTCCGTCCGCCTGTACCCCCCGTCCGCCTGTACCCCCTGCCTGCCCCACCTGGCTTTACCCCAGCCTGCCCTCCGTCCGCCTGTACCCCCCGTCCGCCTGTACCCCCTGCCTGCCCCACCTGGCTTTACCCCAGCCTGCCCTCCGTCCGCCTGTACCCCCGTCCGCCTGTACCCCCTGCCTGCCCCACCTGGCTTTACCCCAGCCTGCCCTCCGTCCGCCTGTACCCCCGTCCGCCTGTACCCCCTGCCTGCCCACCTGGCTTTACCCAGCCTGCCCTCCGTCCGCCTGTACCCCCCGTCCACCTGTACCCCCTGTCCGCCTGTACCCCCTGCCTGCCCCACCTGGCTTTACCCCAGCCTGCCCTCCGTCCGCCTGTACCCCCCGTCCGCCTGTAACCCCCTGTCCGCCTGTACCCCCTGCCTGCCCCACCTGGCTTTAACCCAGCCTGCCCTCCGTCCGCCTGTACCCCCCGTCCGCCTGTACCCCCTGCCATGCCCCACCTGGCTTTACCCCAGCCTGCCCTCCGTCCGCCTGTACCCCCTGTCCACTGTACCCCCTGTCCGCCTGTACCCCCTGCCTGCCCCACCTGGCTGTACCCCCCAGCCTGCCCTCTGTCCGCCTGTACCCCCCTGTCTGCCTGTACCCCCTGCCTGCCCCACCTGGCTGTACCCCCAGCCTGCCCTCCGTCCACCTGTACCCCCTGTCCACCTGTACCCCCTGCCTGCCCCACCTGGCTTTACCCCAGCCTGCCCTCCGTCCGCCTGTACCCCCTGTCCACCTGTACCCCCTGTCCGCCTGTACCCCCTGCCTGCCCCACCTGGCTGTACCCCCAGCCTGCCCTCTGTCCGCCTGTACCCCCTGTCTGCCTGTACCCCCTGCCTGCCCCACCTGGCTGTACCCCCAGCCTGCCCTCCGTCCACCTGTACCCCCTGTCCACCTGTACCCCCTGCCTGCCCCACCTGCTGTACCCCCAGCCTGCCCTCCGTCCGCCTGTGCCCCCAGCCTGCCCTCCGTCCGCCTGTGCCCCCTGCCTGCCCCACCTGGCTGTACCCCCAGCCTGCCCTCCGTCTGCCTGTACCCCCTGTCTGCCCCCCAGCTGAGCTGAGCTGCTTTGCCCCCTGCAGGGGGTTCATGGCAAGCCCAGGAAGGGGCCAGCCCAGCCCAGCTCAGCCCCCTGCCGTGCCGCTGCCTTGGGTCAGGTGGGGGCTGGGCTGGGGGCTGCCTGGCCTGTCCCCAGCTGCACTTGCTGCAGCCGGTGTCGCCGGCAGGCGGGTAAACAGGAAGCGGCGCTGGCCTGGCACGACATGCCCGTGACCACGGGCTGTTTGTCTGGTGCTGGAGGGGCAGGTTCCGGCGGGAGAAGCCAGGAACCACAGAGCCGGAAAGCGCCTGGAATAGCCCGGGGCGGGGACGGGCCAGCGCCCACCCCGCCCCCCGCCGGCACCCCTTCCACTGGGCCCAGCTGTGGGCGGAGAGCCATGGGCCCACCCGAGCAGGGCAGGTGGCTCAGTGGTGAGAGGGGCACAAGGGGCCAGGCAGTGTCACCAGGGGCGGGCGTCCCTGGGCCCTGCCCCCACCTATAGCCGGGGGGGGCTCCCAGCGGCCCAGACAGCAGCGCCCCCCTCCCAGGTTACCAGCCAGCCTGAGCTCTTGCGTCCTTCTGGGCTGGGCAGCCTGGGGCAGCCTCCCTCCCTGAGAGTTGCACCCAAAACTCCCATCTCCAGCCCAGGGAAACTGAGGCACACACAGTTACTACACAGCAGCCCAGGCAGTAGCAACCACGTCCAGCATGAGCAGGGTGAGCACCAGCGTCATGGGGTGGGGGGCTGGGAGCCAGCCTGGCGTCTCCCCGGGCACCCCCCTCCCGGCTGCCCTGGGCGCACTCCAGTGGGTGTGCCTGGCTGGGGGCAGGAGGCGGGGCCGCCGGGCGCTATTCTTAGCCAGTCAATATTGAATCGGAAGCTCAGGTGCAGCCGCTGGGCTGGAGCCGTTTATTTTGGGCGCAGGCAGCCGGGCGCGCCTGGTCCTGGGGAGCGCCGGAGCTGGGCCCTGTAATCTTCCGGGAGGGGCCGCGTGGGAGTGCGGCTGGCGAGGGCTCGGCTCAATCCCGTGGCTGTTCCAGGCTGGGCGGAGCTGGCCCTGGGGCCAGTGGAGAGGGGGAGGGGAGGTGGCTGGCATGGCAGGCAGCCGGGACCTGCCAGCAGTGGGCACCAGCTCAGACGCGCCCCTAGCCATGGCCTGGGCCCGGACAAGCAGCTGATGTGCACAAGGGGCCTGGCCATGAGGGGCTGGGTTCTCAGTGGCGGGTGGGGGCCACCGGGCAGGCTGTGTGGCGCCCCGTTGGACCGGGCGGGGGGGGGAGAGGGCACCGGGCAGGCTGTGTGTGGGGAGCCCCGTGGGACCGGGCGGGGGGGGGAGGGCACCGGGCAGGCTGTGTGTGGGGAGCCCCGTGGGACCGGGCGGGGGGGGGAGGGCACCGGGCAGGCTGTGTGTGGGGAGCCCCGTGGGACCGGGCGGGGGTGGGAGGGCACCGGGCAGGCTGTGTGTGGGGAGCCCCGTGGGACCGGGCGGGGGGGGGAGAGGGCACCGGCAGGCTGTGTGTGGGGAGCCCCGTGGGACCGGGCGGGGGGGGGGGAGGGCACCGGGCAGGCTGTGTGTGGGGAGCCCCGTGGGACCGGGCGGGGGGGGAGAGGGCACCGGGCAGGCTGTGTGTGGGGAGCCCCGTGGGACCGGGCGGGGGGGGGAGAGGGCACCGGGCAGGCTGTGTGTGGGGAGCCCCGTGGGACCCGGCGGGGGGGGGAGAGGGCACCGGGCAGGCTGTGTGTGGGGCCCCGTGGGACCGGGCGGGGGGGGGAGGCACCGGGCAGGCTGTGTGTGGGGAGCCCCGTAGGACCGGGCGGGGGGGGAGAAGGCACCGGGCAGGCTGTGTGGGGAGCCCCGTAGGACCGGGCGGGGGGGGGAGAGGGCACCGGGCAGGCTGTGTGTGGGGCCCCGTGGGACCGGGCGGGGGGGGGAGGGGCACCGGGCAGGCTGTGTGTGGGGAGCCCCGTAGGACCGGGCGGGGGGGGGAGAGGGCACCGGGCAGGCTGTGTGTGGGGAGCCCCGTGGGACCGGGCGGGGGGGGGAGGGCACCGGGCAGGCTGTGTGTGGGGAGCCCCGTGGGACCGGGCGGGGGGGGGAGAGGGCACCGGGCAGGCTGTGTGTGGGGCCCCGTGGGAACCGGGCGGGGGGGGGAGGGCACCGGGCAGGCTGTGTGTGGGGAGCCCCGTGGGACCGGGCGGGGGGGGGGAGAGGGCACCGGGCAGGCTGTGTGTGGGGCCCCGTGGGACCGGGCGGGGGGGGGGGAGGCACCGGGCAGGCTGTGTGTGGGGAGCCCCGTGGGACCGGGCGGGGGGGGGGAGAGGGCACCGGGCAGGCTGTGTGGGGCCCCGTGGGACCTGGCGGGGGGGGGGAGAGGCGGGACCGGGCAGGCTGTGTGTGGGAGCCCCGTAGGGACCGGGCGGGGGTGGGGGGAGGGCACCGGGCAGGCTGTGTGTGGGGAGCCCGTAGGACCGGGCGGGGGGGGAGAGGGCACCGGGCAGGCTGTGTGTGGGGAGCCCCGTGGGACCGGGCGGGGGGGGGGAGAGGGCACCGGGCAGGCTGTGTGGGGCCCCGTGGGACCGGGCGGGGGGGGGGAGAGGGCACCGGGCAGGCTGTGTGTGGGGAGCCCCGTGGGACCGGGCGGGGGGGGGAGAGGGCACCGGGCAGGCTGTGGCAGGCTGTGTGTGGGGAGCCCCCGTGGGACCGGGCGGGGGGGGGAGAGGGCACCGGGCAGGCTGTGTGTGTGGGGCCCCGTGGGACCGGGCGGGGGGGGGAGAGGGCACCGGGCAGGCTGTGTGTGGGGCCCCGTGGGACCGGGCGGGGGGGGGAGAGGGCACCGGGCAGGCTGTGTGTGGGGAGCCCCGTGGGACCGGGCGGGGGGGGGAGAGGGCACCGGGCAGGCTGTGTGTGGGGAGCCCCGTGGGACCGGGCGGCGGGGGGAGAGGGCACCGGGCAGGCTGTGTGTGGGGAGCCCCGTGGGACCGGGCGGCGGGGGGAGAGGGCACCGGGCAGGCTGTGTGTGGGGAGCCCTGTGGGACCGGGCAGGGTGGGGAGAGGGCACCGGGCAGGCTGTGTGCGTGGGACCGGGCGGGGTGTACGGGGGGGGCCACGGGGCAGGCTGTGTGCGTGGGACCGGGCGGGGTGTACGGGGGGGCCACGGGGCAGGCTGTGTGCGTGGGACCGGGCGGGGTGTACGGGGGGGCCACGGGGCAGGCTGTGTGCGTGGGACCGGGCGGGGTGTACGGGGGGGCCACGGGGCAGGCTGTGTGCGTGGGACCGGGCGGGGTGTACGGGGGGGCCACGGGGGCAGGCTGTGTGCGTGGGACCGGGCGGGGTGTACGGGGGGGCCACGGGGCAGGCTGTGTGCGTGGGACCGGGCGGGGTGTACGGGGGGGCCACGGGGCAGGCTGTGTGCGTGGGACCGGGCGGGGTGTACGGGGGGGCCACGGGGCAGGCTGTGTGCGTGGGACCGGGCGGGGTGTACGGGGGGGCCACGGGGCAGGCTGTGTGCGTGGGACCGGGCGGGGTGTACGGGGGGGCCACGGGGCAGGCTGTGTGCGTGGGACCGGGCGGGGTGTACGGGGGGGCCACGGGGCAGGCTGTGTGCGTGGGACCGGGCGGGGTGTACGGGGGGGCCACGGGGCAGGCTGTGTGCGTGGGACCGGGCGGGGTGTACGGGGGGGCCACGGGGCAGGCTGTGTGCGTGGGACCGGGCGGGGTGTACGGGGGGGGCCACGGGGCAGGCTGTGTGCGTGGGACCGGGCGGGGTGTACGGGGGGGCCACGGGGCAGGCTGTGTGCGTGGGACCGGGCGGGGTGTACGGGGGGGCCACGGGGCAGGCTGTGTGCGTGGGACCGGGCGGGGTGTGCCGTGGGGGGTGCTGGCTACTTTTCTCACCCTGTGGTGGCTCCGTGCTGTGATTCCTGGTGACTCACCCCGGTGTGTCTTGGGCCCGACCCGGGATAATTCCTGGCCAGGGGACTCCAGGCTGGGCGTAGGGCCTGTGAGAAGAGTCGGTCTCCTCTGAGCTGGGCTGGGAGCAGGAAAGGGGGGTTCAGAGCCCGTGATCCCCCCCCCCCCGAGGAATAAGGCCCCTGCCCTGGCTCCTGTGGTACCATCGCTCCCGCGCTGCCCTGTGTCCCAGGGAACCAATGAACCTTCTGTTCCCCTGCCGCCTGAGTCCCTCTGGTTGCGGGTAGGGTGCAGGGTCGGGGGCTTCCCCGCCACGTGTCACAACAGGGGGTACGGGCAGGCTGTGGGGGGAGCCCCGTGGCACCGGGCGGGGGGGTACGGGCAGGCTGTGGGGGGAGCCCCGTGGCACCGGGCGGGGGGGGACGGGCAGGCTGTGTGGGGAGCCCCGTGGCACCGGGCGGGGGGGGACGGGCAGGCTGTGGGGGGAGCCCCGTGGCACCGGGCGGGGGGGGGGACGGGCAGGCTGTGTGGGGAGCCCCGTGGCACCGGGCGGGGGGTACAGGCAGGCTGTGTGGGGAGCCCCGTGGCACCGGGCGGGGGGGTACAGGCAGGCTGTGGGGGGCGCCCCGTGGCACCGGGCGGGGGGGGTACAGGCAGGCTGTGGGGGGCGCCCCGTGGCACCGGGCGGGGGGGGTACAGGCAGGCTGTGGGGGGCGCCCCGTGGCACCGGGCGGGGGGTACAGGCAGGCTGTGGGGGGCGCCCCGTGGCACCGGGCGGGGGGGTACAGGCAGGCTGTGGGGGGCGCCCCGTGGCACCGGGCGGGGGGGGGTACAGGCAGGCTGTGGGGGGCGCCCCGTGGCACCGGGCGGGGGGGTACAGGCAGGCTGTGGGGGGCGCCCCGTGGCACCGGGCGGGGGGGTACAGGCAGGCTGTGGGGGGCGCCCCGTGGCACCGGGCGGGGGGGTACAGGCAGGCTGTGGGGGGCGCCCCGTGGCACCGGGCGCGGGGGTACAGGCAGGCTGTGGGGGGCGCCCCGTGGCACCGGGCGGGGGGGTACAGGCAGGCTGTGGGGGGCGCCCCGTGGCACCGGGCGGGGGGGGTACAGGCAGGCTGTGGGGGGCGCCCCGTGGCACCGGGCGCGGGGGTACAGGCAGGCTGTGGGGGGCGCCCCGTGGCACGGGGCGGGGGGGGTACAGGCAGGCTGTGGGGGGCGCCCCGTGGCACCGGGCGGGGGGGTACAGGCAGGCTGTGGGGGGAGCCCCGTGGCACCGGGCGGGGGGGTACAGGCAGGCTGTGGGGGGCGCCCCGTGGCACCGGGCGGGGGGGTACAGGCAGGCTGTGGGGGGCGCCCCGTGGCACCGGGCGCGGGGGTACAGGCAGGCTGTGGGGGGGCGCCCCGTGGCACCGGGCGCGGGGGTACAGGCAGGCTGTGGGGGGCGCCCCGTGGCACCGGGCGCGGGGGTACAGGCAGGCTGTGGGGGGCGCCCCGTGGCACCGGGCGGGGGGTACAGGCAGGCTGTGGGGGGCGCCCCGTGGCACCGGGCGGGGGGGCAGGCTGTGTGGGGAGCCCCGTGGCACCGGGCGGGGGGTACAGGCAGGCTGTGGGGGGCGCCCCGTGGCACCGGGCGGGGGGGCAGGCTGTGTGGGGCGCACTGGTGGCCCCCAAGCTCGGGGCAGCGCTGCTGTTCTGGGCGGGGTGCTGCTGCCCCCTGGTGGCACACAGGGGAGAAGCCTTCACCCCGCAGATTCCACCTCGGCTGGCTACGTCCCTCTGACCCCTCCAGTCCCATCCCAGGAGCAGGCCCCCCCCCTTGTCCTGGGTGCTGGGTGCCGGGTGCCAGATGGCTGGGCAACTGGCTGGCCCCATCGTCTTGAGGCTCTGTCGCTGGGTTGGGGCCCAGGCCCCAGCCACACCCAGAGCTCTGCAAAGAGGAACCCCCCCCACACACTTACCCATGCAACATGAAGGGGAAACTGAGGCACACCCAGTCTGGATACAATTCCCAGTCGCTCACACCCTGGCAGCCACAAGAGCCCTGGCTTGAGTGGGGGTCCTGGAGCTGCTGCTGCAGGGCACGGGGCCTGCCTGCTCCCAGGCTGTCTAGCTGGAGCTCGCCGGGCCGCCTGGGCCAGGGGCCGCATGCTCCTGCCCCAGGCCCAGCAAGGTGCCGAGAGCCGGCGCCAGGGATCCAAATGCTGAGGGGCTGCAGGAGCGTTTCCTCGCTGCTATTTCGGGTGAGGCAGAGTCTCATGTGCCAGCTGGCACTGCCAGCAGGGCACCAGCTGTTCTAATAAGCAGCTGATGCACAGCAGAGACCCCAGCCAGCGGGAGATTGCTACAGACCCGGGGTTAATCGGCACGCAGTGGCAAGGCAGCCGGGCCCTCGCTCCCAGGGGGGCTCTGCACAGGGACGGGGGCAAAGGCTGCCCTGATCCTGGTTATGTGGACACCTCAGCCAGCCCCAAGCCGCCAGGAGGGGCACCGACGTGCCGAGCTCCGAGCAGGGCAACGGGCTGCACTGCGGGGCCTGGCCCTGCCCCGCGGGCAGCTGGGACAGCGGGGGCGCGTGTCACGTTACTGAATTTGAGGGAAGCAGCCAGGTCGCTGCTGCACCCATGGGGGGGTGCTGGCCCCAAAAATGGTATAAAAGGGGCCATGTGGGGTGTTGAATAGACGCTCACTGTCTGCTGATCCCGTGTACGCTGG
This sequence comes from Pelodiscus sinensis, assembly GCF_049634645.1. Lineage (NCBI taxonomy): Eukaryota > Metazoa > Chordata > Testudines > Trionychidae > Pelodiscus > Pelodiscus sinensis. Next base: position 215,008 of record NW_027465906.1, read on the forward strand.
GCATGTGGCTGTAGAATGTCTGCGTGTGGAGTTAGGGATCTGTGATCTGTGTGGAGACTGAATATTTCTCTGCATGTGGTTGAGCATTGGGCAGAGCCTGGCCTATGGACATGCTAATCAGAGAGGCCCTGTGGGACAATGGCTCTCAATGGGCCAAGGACACACCTAAAGAATGAGGGCGGACACCTGAGAGCTGCCAGCAGGGAATACAGGGATAGGCCACTGGCCAGGAGACCTGCTGCAGCCAAGAAGAGATGAGGAAGGAGGGATAAATAGGCCATGTGGGCATCTCCATCTTGGTACTCAGCTCAGCACTTCATCCCAGAGGCAGCACTGCAGGGATCGAAGAGCCTGGAAGACCTGTGAACCCATCCTGATCTAGGATGTGCAACAAGAACTTTTAAACCAGCAGCTGTAACATCTCTGCTAGAGCCTGCATCGAGAACTGGGAGATTCGGTGCGATACTTTAGCAACCTCACTCTCATGCTTTTCTTTATTGTAATAATAAACCTTTAGTTGTTAGATGCTAAAGGATTGGCCCAGCGTGATTCGTGGGTAAGGTCCAGAGGGTAAATTGACCAGGGATCTGTGGCTGGTTTCTTAGAACCAGACAGAACTTGTTCGGGGTAGGTGGGATTGGGTGCTAGGACCCCCCATGTGTGTATGAGGCCCGGGGCCATCTGGGGCACGGATATTGCTGGGGTGTCGGAGGGGTTTTCCTCGTGAGGCTTCAGGCAGGCAGCTGAAGCGCTCTGTGGGACTGGTTGGGAAGGTCACCAGTCTGGGGGTTGTAAGGAGCCCCAGATTTGAGCAATTTGCCCTGAGCGGACACCCTCAGCTGTGCCCAGACACGGCCCGGTCCGTCACAGCAGGGCAGAACACGGTATCAGGGACTAGAGCCCCGGGCCCCTTCCCCAGCCCTGTGAGCCCAGTGTCCCTCCCTCCCCCTGCCAGCAAACCCAGCCTGTCTCCAGATCTTTGCAGACACATGCCTTCATTATCTGCTCCATTCGCTTTCCACAGGCTCCAGGGCCACAGCATGGCACGGCCGGGCAGGGTACGGAACGGGTCGGCAGGGCACAGCACAGCATGGCACGGCCGGGCACAAAGTGGGGCGGGACGGCAGGGCAGGGCACAAAGTGGGGCGGGACGGCAGGGCAGGGCACACTGGCCGGTGACCATACTAGAGCTGGGGCCAGAGGGCGCCTGTGTGATGCTCACGGTGTGCGTGTTGGGGGACAGGTGGCAGCGTGGGAAGGGCTGGGGGGGGGCAGCGAGTGGCACCGTCCCTGGCCCGTCGTCTCCGCCGTCACAGGCGCTTGAAGTCCTCCAGGGCCACGTGAGCGGCATTGCGGCCTGCGGCGCCCATCACGCCCCCGCCTGCAGAGGAAACAGCCAGGGGACCCGTCAGAGCCGCCGTGGGGAGGGGGCAGCCCAGCCGGGCAAGGGCCCAGAGCTAACAAGACATGCTGGGCTGGGCAGCCCCTGTGCACAGAACCGGGGCCCCCACCCTGCCCCTCCAGGGAGCTGACTCTCCGGCCGCAGCCCAGGGGTTCCCAGGCTGCCCGGGCCAGAGCCACCTGCTGGAGCCAGCGCCAGGACACGCCCCCCGGCACAGCTCGGCCCCAGGCCCCTGGCCCCCGCCTGTGACCCAAGGGCTGCCAGCTCAGCCCAGGCCCAGCTCCCCGCCGCGGGGGCAGGATCCCGTACCAGGGTGGGGCGCTGCTGCCGCAGAGGTAGAGGCCTGGGACAGGGGACCTGTAGCCGGAGTGCGAGGGCACCGGCCGGGCGAAGTACAGCTGGTCCAGGGACATCGCGCCGTGGAAGATGTTCTGCAGACAACAGGCCGAGTCAGGCCCCGGTCGAGCGTCCTCCCCTCCCTGCCCAGCCCACAGCTCCGGCTGCCCGCTCTGTGCGTTGGGCCGGGCACAGGTGGGCAGGGGCGGGCCAGGGCGGGGGATGCTGCCCCTCGGGGGATGGTTAGCCAGGCTCCTGCCTGAGCGCCCAGGGAGCTTTCTGAGGAACTAGATCGATTTCCTAGAACTGCTCCGGTGCTGGGAGGAAGTGGGCAGAGGGAAGCAGGGGTGGGCGGGGCAGGGCAGAGGGAAGTGGGGGCCGGGTGGGGCAGGGCAGAGGGAAGCAGGGGTGGGCGGGGCAGGGCAGAGGAAAGTGGGGGCCGGGTGGGGCAGGGCGGGGGCTGGGCAGAGGGAGGCGGGGGCCGAGCAGGGCAGGGAGGGGGCTGGGCGGGGGCTGGGCAGAGGGAAGCAGGGTCGGGCGGGGGCCGGGTGGGGGCTGGGCAGAGGGAGGCGGGGGCAGGGCGGGGGAAGGGCGGGGGCTGGGCAGAGGGAGGTGGGGGCCGGGCAGGGCAGGGGCAGGGCAGAGGGAGGCGGGGGCCGGGCGGGGGCTGGGCAGAGGGAGATAGGGGCCGGGCGGGGGCAGGGGCTGGGCAGAGGGAGGCGGGGGCCGGGCGGGGGCTGGGCAGAGGGAGATAGGGGCCGGGCGGGGCAGGGGCTGGGCAGAGGGAGGCAGGGGCCGGGCGGGGGCTGGGCAGAGGGAGGTGGGGGCCAGGCGGGGCAGGGGCAGGGCAGAGGGAGACGGGCCGGGCGGGGCAGGGCGGGGGCAGGGCAGAGGGAGGCGGGGGCAGGACGGGGGCTGGGCAGAGGGAGGTGGGGGCCGGGCGGGGCAGGGTGGGGGCAGGGCAGAGGGAGGTGGGGGCAGGACGGGGGCTGGGCAGAGGGAGGTGGGGGCCGGGCGGGGCAGGGCGGGGGCTGGGCAGAGGGAGGCGGGGGCCGGGCGGGGCAGGGCAGAGGGAGGCGGGGGCCGGGCGGGGCAGGGCAGAGGGAGGCGGGGGCCAGGCGGGGCAGGGCGGGGGCTGGGCAGAGGGAGGCGGGGGCCAGGCGGGGCAGGGCGGGGGCTGGGCAGAGGGAGGCGGGGGCCAGGCGGGGCAGGGCAGAGGGAGGCGGGGGGCCGGGCAGAGGGAGGCGGGGGCTGGGTGGGGCTGGGCAGAGGGAGGCGGGGGCCGGGCGGGGCAGGGCAGAGGGAGGCGGGGGCTGGGTGGGGCTGGGCAGAGGGAGGCGGGGACCGGGCAGAGGGAGGCGGGGGCCGGGCGGGGCGAGGCGGGGGCTGGGCAGAGGGAGGCGGGGGCCGGGCGGGGCAGGGCAGAGGGAGGCGGGGGCCGGGCGGGGCAGGGCAGAGGGAGGCGGGGACGGGCAGAGGGAGGCGGGGGCTGGGTGGGGCTGGGCAGAGGGAGGCGGGGGCCGGGCGGGGCAGGGCAGAGGGAGGCGGGGGCTGGGCGGGGCTGGGCAGAGGGAGGTGGGGGCCGGGCGGGGCAGGGCAGAGGGAGGTGGGGGCCGGGCGGGGCAGGGCAGAGGGAGGTGGGGGCCGGGCGGGGCAGGGCGGGGGCTGGGCAGAGGGAGGCGGGGGCCGGGCGGGGCAGGGCAGAGGGAGGCGGGGGCCGGGCGGGGCAGGGCAGAGGGAGGCGGGGGCCGGGCGGGGCTGGGCAGAGGGAGGCGGGGGCCGGGCGGGGCAGGGCAGAGGGAGGCGGGGGCTGGGTGGGGCTGGGCAGAGGGAGGCGGGGGCCGGGCGGGGCAGGGCAGAGGGAGGCGGGGGCTGGGCGGGGCTGGGCAGAGGGAGGCGGGGGCCGGGCGGGGCAGGGCAGAGGGAGGTGGGGGCCGGGCGGGGCTGGGCAGAGGGAGGCGGGGGCAGGACGGGGGCTGGGCAGAGGGAGGTGGGGGCCGGGCGGGGCAGGGCAGAGGGAGGCGGGGGCAGGACGGGGGCTGGGCAGAGGGAGGTGGGGGCCGGGCGGGGCAGGGCGGGGGCAGGGCAGAGGGAGGTGGGGGCAGGACGGGGGCTGGGCAGAGGGAGGTGGGGGCCGGGCGGGGCAGGGCGGGGGCTGGGCAGAGGGAGGCGGGGGCTGGGTGGGGCTGGGCAGAGGGAGGCGGGGGCCGGGCGGGGCAGGGCAGAGGGAGGCGGGGGCTGGGTGGGGCTGGGCAGAGGGAGGCGGGGGCCGGGCGGGGCAGGGGCAGGGCAGAGGGAGGTGGGGGCAGGGCGGGGGCTGGGCAGAGGGAGGCGGGGGCCAGGCGGGGCAGGGCAGAGGGAGGCGGGGGCTGGGTGGGGCTGGGCAGAGGGAGGCGGGGGCCGGGCGGGGCAGGGGCAGGGCAGAGGGAGGTGGGGGCCGGGCGGGGCAGGGCGGGGGCTGGGCAGAGGGAGGCGGGGGCCGGGCGGGGCAGGGGCAGGGCAGAGGGAGACGGGCCGGGCGGGGCAGGGCGGGGGCTGGGCAGAGGGAGGCGGGGGCCAGGCGGGGCAGGGCAGAGGGAGGCGGGGGCCGGGCAGAGGGAGGCGGGGGCTGGGTGGGGCTGGGCAGAGGGAGGCGGGGGCCGGGCGGGGCAGGGCGGGGGCCGGGCAGAGGGAGGCGGGGGCCGGGCGGGGCAGGGGCAGGGCAGAGGGAGGTGGGGGCCGGGCGGGGCAGGGGCAGGGCAGAGGGAGGTGGGGGCCGGGCGGGGCAGGGCGGGGGCCGGGCAGAGGGAGGCGGGGGCTGGGTGGGGCTGGGCAGAGGGAGGCGGGGGCCGGGCGGGGCAGGTGCAGTGGGCACTGTGACTCCCGTGATATACCCACCCCTCCAGGCAGCCCAAAGATCTTCTCCAGGAAGGGCGGCGTCAGGATGTCTCTGCCGATGACGGAGGCCTTGAAGCCGGGGGCGTAGGCTTCCACCCAGTCGAACACTAGAGAGACGGCGAGAGGCGCTTGGCAGGCGTCTGCCTCTCCACTGGGCTCAGAGGCCTCTCCTGCCCCCCGGGATGTGCGTGGGGGTGGGAGCGAGCCACGGGACGTAAGCAGGGGTGGGAATGAACTGTGGGATGTGTGTGGAGGCGGGAACAATCCGCAGGATGGGCGTGGGGGCAGGGACGGAGGCGGGAGCGAGCTACAGGACATGCGTGGGGATGGGAGCGAGCTGTGGGACAGGTGTGGGGGTGGGGGCGAGCTGCGGGATGGGCGCGGGGGCGAGCCGCAGGATGGGTGTGGGGGCAGGGGCGGGGGCAAGAGTGAGCTACAGGACTTGCGTGGGGGCGGGGGCGAGCTGCGGGACGGGCGTGAGCCGCAGGATGGGCGTGGGAGTGGGGGCGAGCCGCGGGATTGCCATGGGGACGGGCGTGAGCTGCAGGACTGGCGTGGGAGCTGGGGCGAGCAACAGAACAGGCATGGGGGCGAGGGTGAGCCGCAGGACGGGCGTGGGGGCGGGGGTGAGCTCTGGGACGGGTGTGGGGGCGAGCCGCGGGACGGGTGTGGGGGCGGGATGAGCCGCGGGATAGGCGCAGGGGCGAGCCGTGGGGCGGGGGCGAGCTGCGGGAGGGGGGCGAGCCGCGGGACGGGCGTGGGGGCAGGGGCGAGCCGCGGGACGGGCGTGAGCTGCGGGACGGGCGTGGGGCGGGGGCGAGCTCTGGGACGGGTGTGGGGGCGAGCTGCGGGACGGGCGTGGGGCGGGGGCGAGCTCTGGGACGGGTGTGGGGGCGAGCCGCAGGACGGGCGCGGGGGCGGGGGCGAGCCGCGGGACGGGCGTGGGGGCGGGGGCGAGCTCTGGGACGGGTGTGGGGGCGAGCCGCAGGATGGGCGTGGGGGTGGGGGCGAGCTCTGGGACGGGTGTGGGGGCGAGCTCTGGGACGGGCGCGGGGGCGGGCAGGGGGCCATGCCTAGGAGGTACCGAGCGCCGGGACCGCGGCGTTACCCGTGTCGGCGTAGGCGTTCTCCTCCCGCTGGTCCCAGGGCCGGCCGCCGGCCAGCGCGTAGGGGGTGTACTGCGTGAAGAGAGAGACCACATGGCAGCCGGGGGGGGCCAGTGTGGGGTCCAGAGCCGAGGGGATGCACAGCTCGATCATGGGCCTGGGGGGAGCAAGAGTTGGATGGTGCCAACAGCCCCCAGCCGCGCCGGGCTGACGTGGGGGGGGCTGTACAGTCGAGTGGCCCTGGGCCCGCGCTGGTGGGGCATCCCCTGGTTGCTGTGTGGGCTGTGGGCGACCCCTACTGGCCGGTGTGAGCACTGCCCAGGGGGGCGCCCCAGGGCCCGCAGGTCAGGCAGACAATGGCCCGAGGGGTTCTCAGCTGAGCAGGGAAGGGGGGTACCCGCAGGAGGTGCTGTCAGTGGTTGTGGGAGGGGCAGTCTGGGCTGGGCAAACACGAAGAGAAGGGGCTGAGCCGAGTGCGGGGGTCAGGGCCTGTCCCCCCCCACGGGGCCTGGGGCTGCCTGCCCCCTGCTCCCCCGTCCCCATCGCGCCCGGGCCGCGCTGTATCCGCAGCAGCAATGACCCGCCCTACTCTACCGGCCGGCGGATCCCGTCTGGCTGCGGAGGGGGTGCAGGGTCGGGGGTCCCTGACGCACCGTCACACGGGGTCACAGCTCCACTCTACCCCCAGCTTCCGGCCTGGCCTCTCCCCTGTGCCCCCCGGGGCCCAGCTGTACCTGGCGGAGGGCTCCCCATGGCTGGCCTGCTGGAAGGCTCGCTGGAGCAGGGACGTGGCCTCGCAGTTCAGGTGGATGGAGCACTGGTGGTGCGGCAGTGGGCGGCCTGTGCCTGCGTTGGGCACGGCCCGGAAGCTGGGCAGCCGATCCACCGCCACTGGGCATGGAGGAGACGGTGACTCCGGGCAGAGGGACCTGGCGCCGGCTGGGCCAGGCCACCCCGAGGGCTCCCCTCCAGCCTCTGGCTCGGAGACCCACCACAGCTCCCTCCTCTGGTCCCGGCCCCCAGCCCCAGGGCCCCCACGGCTCCCAGGCCCAGGGCCAACGGCCCCCACGGCCCCCAGCCCCAGGGCCCACGGCCCCACTTACCGTTGATCTTGGTGACGGGGGAGCACGTGTCGACCTGCGCCACTTGCTGCAGGAACTCCTCCGGCAGCCGCCCCTGGCGCAGGGAGACGGTCATAGCTTTGCCGGGCACCCGCCCAGCTCCACTCTGCAGCTCCCCACACCCTGCCTGGCCCTCGCCGGGCACCCGCCCAGCTCCACTCTGCAGCTCCCCACACCCTGCCTGGCCCTCGCCGGGCGCCCGCCCAGCTCCACTCTGCAGCTCCCCACACCCTGCCTGGCCCTCGCCGGGCACCTGTCCAGCTCCACTCTGCAGCTCCCCACACCCTGCCTGGCCCTCGCCGGGCGCCCGCCCAGCTCCACTCTGCAGCTCCCCACACCCTGCCTGGCCCTCGCCGGGCACCTGTCCAGCTCCACTCTGCAGCCCCCCACACCCTGCCTGGCCCTCGCCGGGCGCCCGCCCAGCTCCACTCTGCAGCCCCCCACACCCTGCCTGGCCCTCGCCGGGCGCCTGCCCAGCTCCACTCTGCAGCCCCCCACACCCTGCCTGGCCCTCGCCGGGCACCCGCCCAGCTCCACTCTGCAGCCCCCCACACCCTGCCTGGCCCTCGCCGGGCGCCTGCCCAGCTCCACTCTGCAGCCCCCCACACCCTGCCTGGCCCTCGCCGGGCACCCGCCCAGCTCCACTCTGCAGCCCCCCACACCCTGCCTGGCCCTCGCCGGGCACCCGCCCAGCTCCACTCTGCAGCTCCCCACACCCTGCCTGGCCCTCGCCGGGCACCCGCCCAGCTCCACTCTGCAGCCCCCCACACCCTGCCTGGCCCTCGCCGGGCGCCCGCCCAGCTCCACTCTGCAGCCCCCCACACCCTGCCTGGCCCTCGCCGGGCGCCCGCCCAGCTCCAGTCTGCAGCCCCCCACACCCTGCCTGGCCCTCGCCGGGCGCCCGCCCAGCTCCACTCTGCAGCTCCCCACACCCTGCCTGGCCCTCGCCGGGCACCCGCCCAGCTCCACTCTGCAGCTCCCCACACCCTGCCTGGCCCTCGCCGGGCACCTGCCCAGCTCCACTCTGCAGCTCCCCACACCCTGCCTGGCCCTCGCCGGGCGCCCGCCCAGCTCCACTCTGCAGCTCCCCACACCCTGCCTGGCCCTCGCCGGGCACCTGCCCAGCTCCAGTCTGCAGCCCCCCACACCCTGTGTGACGTAGTGGGGGTACTTGCTGGGCTGTGGTGACCCCTGCTGTCTGGAGCAAGACCCAGCAGGGAAAACCTGGCTAGGCAGAGATAAGGCCAAACTGGTTGAACCAGTGGCCAGACACCCCCCATGGAGAGGAACAAAGGAAGGTGGAATGCTGCCCTGACTGCGGGGGCAGGGCTGGAGGGGAATTTAGTTAGACTGTGGAAGAGCATGGAGGAGAGCCTAGGGGAAGGGGCTGGAGTTTAGGGGCCCAGTCTCCCCCATCTCAAGGGGGCCTGAGGCATCCTAGCCCAGTTCCTGTAACCAGATTACATCTGTGCTGCGCTGTGCTGGAGGAGCAATAAACCACCCTCAATTCCACTGGCTGGTGCAGTCTGTTTGTGCCATTTCGGGGTGCAGGAGACGGGGAACCCCCAACGCGCCGTCACACTGGTGTCAGAAGTGGGATCCACGGCACCCCGTGGATGAAGCTTCCAGCGGCGAGCGACAAGGCGCAGTAGAAGCAAGAGCCCTGGAGCCAGGCGTGCTGGAGACAGAGCGAAGCGGTTCCTGGGAATCGTGGGGCGCTGCAGCACTAGACTGGTGAGTCTGCACCGAGGGGCCCAGCGGGCAGATGGCCTACGCCCGACTCTTGAAGGCAGAGCTGGTGGGGCTGTGCAGAGAGAGGGGCTTGCCTGTGCAGAAAGCAACCAAGGCCCAGCTGATTGCTCAGCTAGAAGAGAACGACCAGCCACAGGGCCAGGATCTTGTCCCCAGGGGAAGCAGCCAGACCCCCCCTGAGAGTGTGTCAGGCTCAGAGAGGGGGAGGAGCGCTGGAACCCACAGGAGAGATGAGACAGCTTCCCCCAGGAGGCCTGCAAGCTGCAGCCCATCTAGGGCAGGGGCCAGCCAAGCAGAGCTGCGGCGGCTGGAGATCCAGCTGCGGATCAAGGAATTGGAAGTAGAGGACCGAGAGAGGGACCGCCAGGACCGAGAAAGGGATCGCCAAGATCGAGAGAGGCAGCGGCAGCATGAGCTGGCCATGGCAGAGCGGAGAACCGGCGGGGCACCGGCTGCGCCAAGTGCGGATGGGCCCCAGGGTCCCAGGACTGCCAGATGCTTGGAGAGGCCCGTGGTGGCCCAATTGAAGGACATGGGTGACATAGACGGGTTCCTCAGCGCCTTTGAGAGGGCCTGTGGACTGCAACGGGTTCCCCCAACTGACTGGCTGCAGGAGCTCGTCCCCGCACTGAACCAGGAGGCGGCCGGAGTGCTCAGCCAGCTGGAGGACCTACAGCCCGGGGATTACAACCGAGTCAAGGAGGCCCTGCTGCACAAGTTCGGGCTGACCCCCGAGATGTACAGGAAGAAGTTCCGGGGGGTACAGAAAGGGCCACGGGAGGCCACGGGAGACCTATGTGGATCTGGCCTCCCGCCTGGCGCAATACTGCCGCAAGTGGGTGTCTGGAGTCGGAGCCCAGACCGCAGAGGAGCTGCTCAAGCTGGTCATGATGGAGCAGTTCTATGAAGCGTGCCCACCCAAACTGAGGCTGTGGCTCAAGGACCGGAGACCAGAGAACCCCCAGGAGGCCGGGAGGCTGGCGGATGAGTTCACGGAGAGCCGGTCCGGGTGTGAACGGGAGTCCCGGAGAGAAAGGGAACCGCGCAGAGACCGGATCTCGGCTGAGCGACGGAGGGAGTCAACTACGGGGCGAGACCAAGGAACAGGTCGTCTGCGCCCCAGAGAACCAGCCAGGGCCTGGACAGAGACAGCCCAAAGCCTAACTTGCCAGCGCTGTGGGCAAAAAGGCCACAAGAGGGCTCAGTGCACCAGGTCCCGGGACCGGGGACTTTCCAGGGTTAACTGGCTGGGGCGGGAGGAAGGGCAGGCTGCCCCAGAGGCAGGGGCTGGCAGGCAAACCTCAGCTCAGAGAGAGGGGAAGGATGCTCAGTGCACCTCCCCTGGGAGGTCTGATTCTCAGGAGGCGGATTTCTCCGTGTACCGGGTGGGGGCAGGACGGCCCCTGCGGAGCGAGTGCCTCATACCCCTGGAGGTGGATGGTAGGAAGGTGACGGGCTTCTGGGACACGGGGGCGGAGGTGACTCTGGCCCGATCTGACATAGTGGCCCAGGAGCGGATACTACCCCACGCGCAGCTGACCCTGAAGGGCATAGACGGGTCCCCGTTTAAGGTGCCTGTAGCCAGGGTGCATCTGAAATGGGGGGCCAAGGAGGGCCTCAAGGAAGTGGGGGTGCACCCGCACTTGCCCACCGAGGTGCTGATGGGGAATGACCTAGAGGAGTGGCCCCATGGATCCCAGCGGGCTCTAGTCCCTACCCGGAGCCAGAGCCAGCGGGGGGCCGACAACGTGGGTCCAGGGAAGGACTCCTGGCAGCGTCCTCAGGGTCCCATCCCAGTGGACACGGGGTCCAGCCAGGCTGGGACTCCGGACCTAGGCAGAGGTGGGGGACAGATCCCGATCCCTGCCTCAGCAGCTGAATTCCAGGCTGAGGTGCAGGCAGACCCCTCCTTGCAGAGGCTGAGGGACCAGGCTGGCCTCCATGCAGCTCAGCCCCGGGGGAGAGGTGGCCAGGAGAGATTCCTGCGGGAGCGTGGGCTCCTGTTCCGTGAGTGGCTCCCCCCCAGGAAGGCGAGGGCATGGAGGGTAGAGCGGCAGCTGGTCGTCCCCCGAAAGTATCGCCTCAAGCTGCTGTATTTGGCCCACGATTCCCCCGTTGGGGGCCACCGGGGGATCCGGAGCACCCGGCTGAAGCTGCTCCAGCACTTCTATTGGCCAGGAATCTTTACAGCCGTGCAGCGGTACTGCCGGTCCTGTGACTCCTGCCAGAGGGGCGGGAAGGCCCAAGACAGGAGGAAAGCGGCTTGGGGGGTCTCTACCCCAGATAGACCCTCTGGGCTTGCTGAGAGAGTTATGGGAGGGGAAGTCCTCCCTGGATGGAGCTTCGGGGGTGGAAGCCGCCCTGGCTGTCCAGAGAAGGCTCACTGGGCTCATGGCCCCGGCCCGAGAGACCCTGGCCAGAGATCAAGGCCAGCGGAAGGGTGGGTGTGACCCCCGAGGACAGGCCTGTGCCAGTCGCCCTGGAGCGGGGCGGCGAGTGGACAGAGGGAAGCCAGCTCATGTGGGGCCTTGCCACGGCCGGCCTGAGTCAAGGGGAGCACCCATGTCCCCGGGGCGGGTTCCCACGCAGAGGACCCGAACTTCCCTAGGTCACGAGCGGAGTGACCCTGCTCAGTTCGCTCTCGGAGGGGGGAGAACTGTGACGTAGTGGGGGTACTTGCTGGGCTGTGGTGACCCCTGCTGTCTGGAGCAAGACCCAGCAGGGAAAACCTGGCTAGGCAGAGATAAGGCCAAACTGGTTGAACCAGTGGCCAGACACCCCCCATGGAGAGGAACAAAGGAAGGTGGAATGCTGCCCTGACTGCGGGGGCAGGGCTGGAGGGGAATTTAGTTAGACTGTGGAAGAGCATGGAGGAGAGCCTAGGGGAAGGGGCTGGAGTTTAGGGGCCCAGTCTCCCCCATCTCAAGGGGGCCTGAGGCATCCTAGCCCAGTTCCTGTAACCAGATTACATCTGTGCTGCGCTGTGCTGGAGGAGCAATAAACCACCCTCAATTCCACTGGCTGGTGCAGTCTGTTTGTGCCATTTCGGGGTGCAGGAGACGGGGAACCCCCAACGCGCCGTCACACCCTGCCTGGCCCTCGCCGGGCACCCGCCCAGCTCCACTCTGCAGCCCCCCACACCCTGCCTGGCCCTCGCCGGGCGCCCGCCCAGCTCCACTCTGCAGCCCCCCACACCCTGCCTGGCCCTCGCCGGGCGCCCACCCAGCTCCACTCTGCAGCCCCCCACACCCTGCCTGGCCCTCGCCGGGCACCCGCCCAGCTCCACTCTGCAGCCCCCCACACCCTGCCTGGCCCTCGCCGGGCGCCCGCCCAGCTCCACTCTGCAGCCCCCCACACCCTGCCTGGCCCTCGCCGGGCGCCCGCCCAGCTCCACTCTGCAGCCCCCCACACCCTGCCTGGCCCTCGCCGGGCACCCGCCCAGCTCCACTCTGCAGCCCCCCACACCCTGCCTGGCCCTCGCCGGGCGCCCGCCCAGCTCCACTCTGCAGCCCCCCACACCCTGCCTGGCCCTCGCCGGGCGCCCGCCCAGCTCCAGTCTGCAGCCCCCCACACCCTGCCTGGCCCTCGCCGGGCGCCCGCCCAGCTCCACTCTGCAGCCCCCCACACCCTGCCTGGCCCTCGCCGGGCACCCGCCCAGCTCCACTCTGCAGCCCCCCACACCCTGCCTGGCCATCGCCGGGCGCCTGCCCAGCTCCACTCTGCAGCCCCCCACACCCTGCCTGGCCCTCGCCGGGCGCCCGCCCAGCTCCACTCTGCAGCCCCCCACACCCTGCCTGGCCCTCGCCGGGCGCCCGCCCAGCTCCACTCTGCAGCCCCCCACACCCTGCCTGGCCCTCGCCAGGCGCCTGCCCAGCTCCACTCTGCAGCCCCCCACACCCTGCCTGGCCCTCGCCGGGCGCCCGCCCAGCTCCACTCTGCAGCCCCCCACACCCTGCCTGGCCCTCGCCGGGCGCCCGCCCAGCTCCACTCTGCAGCCCCCCACACCCTGCCTGGCCCTCGCCAGGCGCCCGCCCAGCTCCACTCTGCGGCCCCCCACGCCCTGCCTGGCCCTCGCCGGGGCTCCCGGGCGCCCCACAGCGGAAGGTGGTGTCACACTCCCCGTGGGGGAGGGGCTCAGTGTGACGAACGCGCCTCTCCCCCAGCAGTACCTGCCCAGCCACACCCAGGTGCCCCCAGAGCCAGGGAGCCAGCTGGGCAGCGCGGGGTCTCCCCAGTGTGATGTAGTGGGGGGTAACCTGCTAACTCTCTGGCTGCTGTCTGTAGCACCACCCAGCAGACAAGCGATGAGTCACTATGCAAAGAGGGTATCCCAATTGGTTTGGCCAGCTGACCCCCCTGGAGAGGAACAAAGGAAGGTGGATGCTGCCCTGGCTGGGGGGCAGGGCTGGGGGAGAGTGAGTTAGTTCCTGTCTGGAAAGCAGGGAAGAAGGAGCTGGGGAGGGGGCTGGGATTCCCCTATCTCAAGGGGGCACTGAGGCCTCTTAGCCCCAGTTCCTGTAACCAGATTCCATCTGTGCTGTGCTGTATCCTGGAGAGGCAATAAACTTCCTCTATTCCACCGGCTGGTGAAGTCTGTTTGTGCCATTTCGGGGTGCAGGAGACGGGGGACCCCCAACGCGCCGTCACACTGGTGTCAGAAGTGGGATGCACTGCACCCTGTGGATGAAGCTTCCAGCGGCGAGTGACAAGGCGCAGTAGAAGCAAGAGCCCTGGAGCCAGGCATGCTGGAGACGGAGCGAAGCGGTTCCTGGGAAACGTGGGGCGCTGCAGCACTAGACTGGTGAGTCTGCACCAAGGGGACCAGCGGGCAGATGGCCTACGCCCGACTCTTGAAGGCAGAGCTGGTGGGGCTGTGCAGAGAGAGGGGCTTGCCTGTGCGGAAAGCAGCCAAGGCCCAGCTGATTGCCCAGCTGGAAGAGAATGACCAGCCACGGGGCCAGGATCTTGTCCCCAGGGGAAGCAGCCAGACCCCCCCTGAGAGTGTGTCAGGCTCAGAGAGGGGGAGGAGCGCTGGAACCCACCGGAGAGATGAGACACGTCTCCCGGGAGGCCTGCAAGCCGTAGCCCATCTAGGGCAGGGGCCAGCCCAGCGGAGCTGCGGCGGCTGGAGATCCAGCTGTGGATAAAGGAATTGGAAGCAGAGGACCAAGAGAGGGACCGCCAGGATCGAGAGAAGGAGCGCCAAGATCGAGAGAGGCAGCGGCAGCATGAGCTGGCCATGGCAGAGCGGAGAACCAGCGGGGCACCGGCTGCGCCAAGTGCGGATGGGCCCCAGGGTCCCAGGACTGCCAGGCACTTGGAGAGGCTCACGGTGGCCCAATTGAAGGACGTGGGTGACATAGACGGGTTCCTCAGTGCCTTTGAGAGGGCCTGTGGACTGCAACGGGTTCCCCCGGCTGACTGGCTGCAGGAGCTCGTCCCCGCACTGAACCAGGAGGCGGCCGGAGTGCTCAGTCAGCTGGAGGACCTACAGCCAGGGGATTACAACCGAGTCAAGGAGGCCCTGCTGCACAAGTTCGGGCTGACCCCCGAGATGTACAGGAAGAAGTTCCGGGGGGTACAGAAAGGGCCACGGGAGACCTATGTGGACCTGGCCTCCCGCCTGGCGCAATACTGCCGCAAGTGGGTGTCTGGAGTCGGAGCCCAGACTGCAGAGGAGCTGCTCAAGCTGGTCATGATGGAGCAGTTCTATGAAGCGTGCCCACCCAAACTGAGGCTGTGGCTCAAGGACCGGAGACCAGAGACCCCCCCAGGAGGGTGGGAGGCTGGCGGATGAGTTCACGGAGAGCCGGTCCGGGTGTGAACGGGAGTCCCGGAGAGAAAGGGAATCGCGCAGAGACCGGATCTCGGCTGAGCAACGGAGGGAGTCAACTACGGGGCGAGACCAAGGAACAGGTCGTCTGTGCCCCAGAGAACCAGCCAGGGCCTGGACAGAGACAGCCCAAAGCCTAACTTGCCATCGCTGTGGGCAAAAAGGCCACAAGAGGGCTCAGTGCACCAGGTCCCAGGACCGGGGACTTTCCAAGGTTAACTGGCTGGGGCGGGAGGAAGGGCAGGCTGCCCCAGAGGCAGGGGCTGGCAGGCAAACCTCAGCTCAGAGAGAGGGGAAGGATGCTCAGTGCACCTTCCCTGGGAGGTCTGACCCTTGGGAGGCGGATTTCTCCGTGTACCGGGTGGGGGCAGGACGGCCCCTGCGGAGCGAGTGCCTCATACCCCTGGAGGTGGATGGTAGGAAGGTGACGGGCTTCTGGGACACGGGGGCGGAGGTGACTCTGGCCCGATCCGACATAGTGGCCCCAGAGCGGATACTACCCCACACCCAGCTGACCCTGAAGGGCATAGACGGGTCCCCATTCAAGGTGCCTGTAGCCAGGGTGCATCTGAAATGGGGGGCCAAGGAAGGTGTCAAGGAAGAGGGGGTGCACCCGCACTTGCCCACCGAGGTGCTGATGGGGAATGACCTAGAGGAGTGGCCCCATGAATCCCAGCGGGCTCTAGTCACTACCCGGAGCCAGAGCCAGCGGGGGGCTGACAACGTGGGTCCAGGGAAGGACTCCGGGCAGCGTCCTCAGGGTCCCATCCCAGTGGACACGGGGTCCAGCCAGGCTGGGACTCTGGACCTAGGCAAAGGTGGGGAACAGGTCCCGATCCCTGCCTCAGCAGCTGAATTCCAGGCTGAGGTGCAGGCAGACCCCTCCTTGCAGAGGCTGAGGGACCAGGCTGGCCTCCGTGCAGCTCAGCCCTGGGGGAGAGGTGGCCAGGAGAGATTCCTGCGGGAGCGTGGGCTCCTGTTCCGTGAGTGGCTCCCCCCCAGGAAGGCGAGGGCATGGAGGGTAGAGCGGCAGCTGGTCGTCCCCCGAAAGTATCGCCTCAAGCTGCTGTATTTGGCCCACGATGTCCCCGTTGGGGGCCACCGGGGGATCCGGAGCACCCGGCTGAGGCTGCTCCAGCACTTCTATTGGCCGGGAATCTTTACAGCCGTGCAGCGGTACTGCCGGTCCTGTGACTCCTGCCAGAGGGGCGGGAAGGCCCAAGACAGGAGGAAAGCGGCTTGGGGGTCTCTACCCCGTATAGAGGAGCCTCTGGGCTTGCTGAGAGAGTTATGGGAGGGGAAGTCCTCCCTGGATGGAGCATCGGGGATGGAAGCCGCCCTGGCTGTCCAGAGAAGGCTCGCTGGGCTCATGGCCCCGGCCCGAGAGACCCTGGCCAGAGATCAAGGCCAGCGGAAGGGTGGGTGTGACCCCCGAGGACAGGCCTGTGCCAGTCGCCCTGGAGCGGGGCGGCGAGTGGACAGAGGGAAGCCAGCTCATGTGGGGCCTCGCCACGGCCGGCCCGAGTCAAGGGGAGCACCCATGTCCCCGGGGCGGGTTCCCACGCAGAGGACCCGAACTTCCCTAGGTCACGAGCGGAGTGACCCTGCTCAGTTCGCTCTCGGAGGGGGGAGAACTGTGACGTAGTGGGGGGGAACCTGCTAACTCTCTGGCTGCTGTCTGTAGCACCATTGAGCAGGACAATGTAGCACTTTAAAGACTAACAAGATGGTTTATTAGATGATGAGCTTTGGGGGGCAGACCCACTTCCTCAGATCAAGTAGTGGAAGAAAATAGTCACAACCATATATACCAAAGGATACAATAAAAAAAATGAACAAATATGAAAAGGACAAATCACATTTCAGAACAGGAGGGGGATGCGGTGGGGGGGAGGAAGGAAGGTAAGTGTCTGTGAATTGACGATATTAGAGGTGGGGAGAGTGGGATGTTTGGTATTAGAGGTGATAATTGGGGAAGCTATCTTGGTAATGGGTAAGATAGTTTGAGTGTTTGTTCATTCCTTTTTGGAGGGTGTCGAATTTTAACATGAATGACAGTTCAGAGGATTCCCTTTCAAGTGCAGATGTAAAAGGTCTTTGTAGCAGAATGCAGGTGGTTAAGTCATTGAGAGAGTGTCCTTTCTGGTTAAAATGGCAAGAAACTGGTTTTTCTTTGTGATCTTGTCTGATATCTGTTTTGTGGGCATTAATCCTTTGGCGAAGTGTCTGAGGGTATGTCTACACTACCCCGCTAGTTCGAACTACCATTACTCCTCATTCCACGAGGTGTACCGGTAGTTTGGAATAGGAAGCCCAGTTCGAACTACCTAGTTTGTGCCGCGTGTTGCCGCGCTGCACGGGGTTCGAACCAGCCGGGATTTAAAAATGGCGGCGCCCGGCTTATGCAAATGAAGCCCGGGAAATTCAAATCCCGGGCTTCATTTGCAAGTGCGGTATGACTACATTACCCTCCTAGTTCGAAATAGGAGGGTAGTGTAGACATACTGAGATGTTTGTCCAATGTACATAGCAGACGGACACTTTCGGCACATGATAGCATAAATTATATTTCTGGATGCGCAGGAATATGTGTTCTTGATCTTATAACTCACTTGGTTAGGTCCAATAATGGTATCAGCAGAATGAATATGTGGACAAAGCTGGCAACGGGGTTTGTTGCAAGGGAAGGTACCAGGGTTGGTATTAGTGTGGTATGTCCTGTGGTTGTTGGTAAGAATCATCTTGAGGTTAGGTGGTCGTCTATAGGAGACTATGGGTCTGTCTCCCAGAGCCTCTTTGAGTATGGTATCCTGTTCCAGTATAGGCTGTAGTTTATTGATAATGTGTTGGACAGGTTTAAGTCCAAAGAGGGTATCCCAACTCGTTTGGCCAGCTGACCCCCATGGAGAGGAACAAAGGAAGGTGGATGCTGCCCTGGCTGGGGGGCAGGGCTGGGGGAGAGTGAGTTAGTTCCTGTCTGGAAGGCAGGGGAGAAGGAGCTGGGGAGGGGGCTGGGACTCCCCTATCTCAAGGGGGACACTGAGGCCTCTTAGCCCCAGTTCCTGTAACCAGATTACATCTGTGCTGCGCTGTGCTGGAGGAACAATAAACCACCCTCAATTCCACTGGCTGGTGGAGTCTGTTCGTGCCATTTCGGGGTGCAGGAGACGGGGAACCCCCAACGCGCTGTCACACCCAGGCAGGGTGCAGTGCGGGGGCCGCAAGTGGGGAGGGAATCCCGCACTTCCCCCCTTGCACCCGCTGGGCGCCTGCCCCTCTGGCACATCCCACCTGGACACCTGCCTTCTCCCAGGCCATGCGGGCAATTCCACCAGCCCAACTCCCCCCGGGCACCCCCGGTCAGCACGTCCCACCCCGGGGCGCCCCCCGGACCCCTCCCCCCTCTCCAGCACATCCCATCCCGGGGCACCCCCCCGGACCCCTCCCCCCTCACCACCACATACCACCCCAGGGCACCCCCCTGGACCCCTCCCCCCTCACCACCACATACCACCCCAGGGCACCCCCCCTGGCCCCTCCCCCCTGACCAGTATGTCCCACCCCCCTGCCGGCACATCCCCCCCACCACCTGGCGTGTCTCACCTGGGGAAGGAGCTGCAGGAAGGTGAGCTGAGCAGAGGCGTTGGACAGGACCAGTTTGCTCTTCACCTCGGTGCCATCCTGCAGGACGACGCCCTGAGCCTCCCCGCGGGGGCCCAGCAGCACACGGGCTACCGGCTGCGAGGGGGAGACGGATCAGCCCGGCGCACTGGGAGCCCTGGGCAATGCGGGCGAGGGAGGCTGAGGGGGGCCGGGCTGCAGGGCCTGAGTGACCTTCTCGGGGGGCTCAGAGCCCTCACTCTTAGACGGGGGGCTTGTGCCCCTCACCGCAGCCTCTGGGCACCGTTGCATGGGGGCCAACGGGCTGGGGGAGGGGAAGAATTTGGGCCTCTGGGCTGAGGAGCCGTGTTCTCCGCGCCCCCCGGGAAAACGGCACCTTCTCGGTGAAGATCTCGGCTCCGTGGGCAGCGGCTGCGCGGGCGATGGCCTGGGACACCCCTCCCATGCCGCCTGCCACGTAGCCCCAGGCCCCCTTGCGCCCCTCCAGCTCGCCCATCACGTGGTGCAGCAGCACGTACCTAGAGAGAGCAGGGGAGCAGCTGAGCCGGGGCCGCAGCCGGCAAGCGGGGACTGGGCGGGCCGGGGCTGAGCTACGGGTCACCCGCCCCGGCATCCTGCCTGGCAAAGCCCGGGGGCGGCGCCCGTCGGCCTGGAGTCATGGCCTCCCCGCCTGCAGCTCAGCCCCCCCAGCCCCCCCCGCAGCCTCATCCCCCCAGCCTCTCCCGCAGCATCAGCCCCCCTGCAGCCTCATCCCCCCCAGCCCCCCCCGCAGCCTCATCCCCCCCAGCCTCTCCCGCAGCCTCAGCCCCCCCAGCCCCCCCGCAGCCTCAGCCCCCCAGCCTCTCCCGCAGCCTCAGTCCCCCCAGCCCCCCCGCAGCCTCATCCCCCCAGCCTCTCCCGCAGCCTCAGCCCCCCCGCAGCCTCAGCCCCCCCGCAGCCTCAGCCCCCCAGCCTCTCCCGCAGCCCCAGGCCCCCCAACCCCCCATGCAGCCTCATCCCCCCCAGCCTCTCCCGCAGCCTCAGCCCCCCCCAGCCTCTCCCGCAGCCTCAGCCCCCCAGCAGCCTCAGGCCCCCAGCCTCTCCCGCAGCCTCATCCCCCCAGCTTCTCCCGCAGCCTCAACCCCCCCGCAGCCTCAGCCCCCCCAGCCCCTCCCGCAGCCTCCGCCCCCCCAGCCTCTCCCGCAGCCTCATCCCCCCCCAGCCCCTCCCGCAGCCCCCCAGCAGCCTCAGCCCCTCCCGCAGCCTCCGCCCCCCCAGCCTCTCCCGCAGCCTCATCCCCCCAGCCCCTCCCGCAGCCTCAGCCCCCCTCAGCCTCATCCCCCCCAGTCCCCCCCGCAGCCTCATCCCTCCCCCAGCTCCCCCAGCAGCCTCAGCCCCTCCCGCAGCCCCCCGCAGCCTCAGCCCCCCCGCAACCTCCCCTGCAGCCTCATCCCCCCGCAGCCTCATCCCTCCCCCAGCCCCCCCACAGCCCCTCCCGCAGCCTCCCCCTCCACAGTCTCCCTCCCCCCCGCAGTGGGGTCCCACCAGGCCGCTCAGGAGTCTCCAGCTACAGAGAAGGCGTCAGGATGGGCAGACACTGTTCCGGGCAGCATCTCGCCTGGCAGTGAGCGCCTCTGTGTCCTGGCGCGGGGGGGGGGGCATTCGGGGCCTGCTGACCCGTCCCAGAGCGCTGGCGTGGGGGGGGGGCATTCGGGGCCTGCTGACCCGTCCCAGAGCGCTGGCGTGGGGGGGGGGGCATTCGGGGCCTGCTGACCCGTCCCAGAGCGCTGGCGGGGGGGGGGGCATTCGGGGCCTGCTGACCCGTCCCAGAGCGCTGGGCGTGGGGGGGGGGGGCATTCGGGGCCTGCTGACCCGTCCCAGAGCGCTGGCGCTGGGGGGGGGGGCATTCGGGGCCTGCTGACCCGTCCCAGAGCGCTGGCGTGGGGGGGGGGCATTCGGGGCCTGCTGACCCGTCCCAGAGCGCTGGCGTGGGGGGGGGGGCATTCGGGGCCTGCTGACCCGTCCCAGAGCGCTGGCGTGGGGGGGGGGGGGGCATTCGGGGCCTGCTGACCCGTCCCAGAGCGCTGGCGTGGGGGGGGGGGCATTCGGGGCCTGCTGACCCGTCCCAGAGCGCTGGCGTGGGGGGGGGGCATTCGGGCCTGCTGACCCGTCCCAGAGCGCTGGCGCGGGGGGGGGGGCATTCGGGGCCTGCTGACCCGTCCCAGAGCGCTGGCGCGGGGGGGGGGGGCATTCGGGGCCTGCTGACCCGTCCCAGAGCGCTGGCGCGGGGGGGGGGGGGGCAGTCGGGGCCTGCTGACCCGTCCCAGAGCGCTGGCGTGGGGGGGGGGGGCATTCGGGGCCTGCTGACCCATCCCAGAGCGCTGGCGCGGGGGGGGGGGGGGCATTCGGGGCCTGCTGACCCGTCCCAGAGCGCTGGCGTGGGGGGGGGGCATTCGGGGCCTGCTGACCCGTCCCAGAGCGCTGGCGCGGGGGGGGGGCATTCGGGGCCTGCTGACCCGTCCCAGAGCGCTGGCGTGGGGGGGGGGGGCAATTCGGGGCCTGCTGACCCGTCCCAGAGCGCTGGCGCGGGGGGGGGGGGGGCATTCGGGGCCTGCTGACCCGTCCCAGAGCGCTGGCGTGGGGGGGGGGGGGGCATTCGGGGCCTGCTGACCCGTCCCAGAGCGCTGGCGCGGGGGGGGGGGGGCATTCGGGGCCTGCTGACCCGTCCCAGAGCGCTGGCGCGGGGGGGGGGGCATTCGGGGCCTGCTGACCCGTCCCAGAGCGCTGGCGCGGGGGGGGGGGGGCATTCGGGGCCTGCTGACCCGTCCCAGAGCGCTGGCGCGGGGGGGGGGGGCATTCGGGGCCTGCTGACCCGTCCCAGAGCGCTGGCGCGGGGGGGGGGGCATTCGGGGCCTGCTGACCCATCCCAGAGCGCTGGCGCGGGGGGGGGGGGCATTCGGGGCCTGCTGACCCGTCCCAGAGCGCTGGCGCGGGGGGGGGGGGCATTCGGGGCCTGCTGACCCGTCCCAGAGCGCTGGCGCAGGGGGGGGGGGCATTCGGGGCCTGCTGACCCGTCCCAGAGCGCTGGCGCAGGGGGGGGGGGCATTCGGGGCCTGCTGACCCGTCCCAGAGCGCTGGCGCGGGGGGGGGGGCATTCGGGGCCTGCTGACCCGTCCCAGAGCGCTGGCGCGGGGGGGGGGGGCATTCGGGGCCTGCTGACCCGTCCCAGAGCGCTGGCGCGGGGGGGGGGGGCATTCGGGGCCTGCTGACCCGTCCCAGAGCGCTGGCGCGGGGGGGGGGGGGCATTCGGGGCCTGCTGACCCGTCCCAGAGCGCTGGCGCGGGGGGGGGGGGCATTCGGGGCCTGCTGACCCGTCCCAGAGCGCTGGCGCGGGGGGGGGGGCATTCGGGGCCTGCTGACCCGTCCCAGAGCGCTGGCGCGGGGGGGGGGGGGGCATTCGGGGCCTGCTGACCCGTCCCAGAGCGCTGGCGCGGGGGGGGGGCATTCGGGGCCTGCTGACCCGTCCCAGAGCGCTGGCGCGGGGGGGGGGGCATTCGGGGCCTGCTGACCCGTCCAGAGCGCTGGCGCGGGGGGGGGGGGGCATTCGGGGCCTGCTGACCCGTCCCAGAGCGCTGGCGCGGGGGGGGGGGCATTCGGGGCCTGCTGACCCGTCCCAGAGCGCTGGCGTGGGGGGGGGGGCATTCGGGGCCTGCTGACCCGTCCCAGAGCGCTGGCGCGGGGGGGGGGGGGGCATTCGGGGCCTGCTGACCCGTCCCAGAGCGCTGGCGCGGGGGGGGGGGGGGCATTCGGGGCCTGCTGACCCGTCCCAGAGCGCTGGCGCGGGGGGGGGGGGGCATTCGGGGCCTGCTGACCCGTCCCAGAGCGCTGGCGCGGGGGGGGGGGGGCATTCGGGGCCTGCTGACCCGTCCCAGAGCGCTGGCGCGGGGGGGGGGGGGGCATTCGGGGCCTGCTGACCCGTCCCAGAGCGCTGGCGCGGGGGGGGGGGGCATTCGGGGCCTGCTGACCCGTCCCAGAGCGCTGGCGCGGGGGGGGGGGGCATTCGGGGCCTGCTGACCCGTCCCAGAGCGCTGGCGCGGGGGGGGGGGGGGCATTCGGGGCCTGCTGACCCCGTCCCAGAGCGCTGGCGCGGGGGGGGGGGCATTCGGGGCCTGCTGACCCGTCCCAGAGCGCTGGCGCGGGGGGGGGGGGGGCATTCGGGGCCTGCTGACCCGTCCCAGAGCGCTGGCGCGGGGGGGGGGGCATTCGGGGCCTGCTGACCCGTCCCAGAGCGCTGGCGCGGGGGGGGGGGCATTCGGGGCCTGCTGACCCGTCCCAGAGCGCTGGCGCGGGGGGGGGGCATTCGGGGCCTGCTGACCCGTCCCAGAGCGCTGGCGTGGGGGGGGGGGCATTCGGGGCCTGCTGACCCGTCCCAGAGCGCTGGCGCGGGGGGGGGGGCATTCGGGGCCTGCTGACCCGTCCCAGAGCGGCTGGCGTGGGGGGGGGGGCATTCGGGGCCTGCTGACCCGTCCCAGAGCGCTGGCGCGGGGGGGGGGGGGCATTCGGGGCCTGCTGACCCGTCCCAGAGCGCTGGCGCGGGGGGGGGGCAGTCGGGGCCTGCTGACCCGTCCCAGAGCGCTGGCGTGGGGGGGGGGGGCATTCGGGGCCTGCTGACCCGTCCCAGAGCGCTGGCGTGGGGGGGGGGGAGCTGCGTGGGGGCTGCCAGAGCCGGGAAGGATGCGGGAGACGGAAGCCGACTGAACGCAGGAGCAGAGACCTGGACGGGGCCCGGCTCCGAGCTGCCAGCCCCCCCTGGGCCCAGGACACCGGTGTCAGCGAGCCCGGCAGAGCGTCCCAGCGCGGCCGTGGGGGCCTGCAAACCCACAAGCAGCCACCCCCGAGCCCCAGGCTCACGGGGGGCGGGAACGCGAGCCTGCCGGAGCAGGGCCCGGGGCCTGTCTGGGCACCAGGGGGGACAGCAGCTCGTGCGGGCGGCGTGAGAGGCAGCAGCAGCTGTCGGGGGGGGGCCTGGGAGCTGATTTCTCCAGCCCCTCCCTCGTCGCCCCCACACACCTACCCGCTGCCAGGGGTGTGGGGCCCAGCCATGGCGCCGATCACCGCGTCCGTCGCCAGCGTTGCTTTCAGGGGCTCCGATTCGAACCACAGATCCAAGACCTGGGAGAGGGAGATGGAGCCAAACAGCCCAGCACAGGCGGCCTGGATCCTGGGGGGGAGGGGAGGTGGGTGCCCCCAGCCCAGCACAGGCGGCCTGGATCCTGGGGGGGAGGGGAGGTGGGTGCCCCCACCCCTG
Source organism: Pelodiscus sinensis (assembly GCF_049634645.1). Classification (NCBI taxonomy): domain Eukaryota; kingdom Metazoa; phylum Chordata; order Testudines; family Trionychidae; genus Pelodiscus; species Pelodiscus sinensis. The sequence continues at coordinate 238,343 of NW_027465906.1, forward strand.
CACAGGCGGCCTGGATCCTGGGCGGGGGGGGGGGGAGTGCAGGTGGGTGCCCCCAGCCCTGCACAGGCGGCCTGGATCCTGGGGGGGGGGCAGGGGAGGTGGGTATCCCCAGCCCTGCACAGGCGGCCTGGATCCTGGGGGGGAGGGGAGGTGGGTGCCCCCACCCCTGCACAGGCGGCCTGGATCCTGGGGGGGGGGGAGGGGAGGTGGGTGTCCCCAGCCCAGCACAGGCGGCCTGGATCCTGGGGGGGAGGGGAGGTGGGTGCCCCCAGCCCTGCACAGGTCGCCTGGATCCTGGGGGGGAGGGAGGGGAGGTGGGTATCCCCAGCCCAGCACAGGCGGCCTGGATCCTGGGGGGGAGGGGAGGTGGGTGCCCCCAGCCCAGCACAGGCGGCCTGGATCCTGGGGGGGGGGAGGGGAGGTGGGTGCCCCCAGCCCTGCACAGGTGGCCTGGATCCTGGGGGGGGGGAAGGGGAGGTGGGTGCCCCCAGCCCTGCACAGGCGGCCTGGATCCTTGGGGGGGGGGGGGAGTGCAGGTGGGTGTCCCCAGCCCAGCACAGGTGGCCTGGATCCTGGGGGGGGGGAGGGGAGGTGGGTGTCCCCAGCCCAGCACAGGCGGCCTGGATCCTTGGGGGAGGAGGGAGTGCAGGTGGGTGCCCCCACCCCTGCACAGGCGGCCTGGATCCTGGGGGGGAGGGGAGGTGGGTGCCCCCACCCCTGCACAGGTCGCCTGGATCCTGGGGGGGAGGGGAGGTGGGTGCCCCCACCCCTGCACAGGCGGCCTGGATCCTGGGGGGGGGGAGGGGAGGTGGGTGTTCCCAGTCCTGCACAGGCGGCGGGTCCCAGGGGGGGGGAGCACAGCTCAGCCTCCCCCCAGGGACTTGCTCGGAGCGGTGGCGTCTCGCATCCCGGACGTCCCGGCGCCGGCCCTCGCTCACCCTGCTGATGGGGGCCGTGAGCAGTTGGTAACACTGGGGCAGCTGCTTCCCCAGAGCCAGGCCTGGGGAGAGAAGGGGGAGTCAGAGGCTGGGCAGCTGGCGGGGGAGCCGCGCTTCGGCTGCCGTGGGGCGAGGCTGCTGCGGCCCACCACGCTGTGCCCCCCGGTGGCCGCGTGCCGGCGCCTCAACCCCAGGCTCCGGGTCTGAACCGCACAGTCCGGGATTTGCGCGTTCTGTCCGGAAACTCTCGGAGACAGCAGCGGCCAGAGAGATCGGGCGCTCCCAGGACGTTGTTATCGGGAGTATCGCCACGGAGTGCGAACTGCGGGAGCGTGTCCACCGGCCAGGCAGCGCGCAACTACGTAGAGAGGAGGGGGCGGGGCGGGGCGGGGCGGGATGGAATCCCTGGGGCTGGACTCGCCCATGCGCCCCCGCTCCCTGCCAGCTGCTTCCTCCCCGGCCAGCCCCGCTCCCCCCGACCCCCTCCCGGCCAGCCCTCCTTCCTGCCAGCCAGTCCCCCCATCTCCCCCGGCCAGCCCCGCTCCCCCCGACCCCCTCCCGGCCAGGCCTGCTTCCTGCCAGCCAGTCCCCCCATCTCCCCCGGCCAGCCCCGCTCCCCCCGACCCCCTCCCGGCCAGCCCTGCTTCCTGCCAGCCAGTCCCCCCATCTCCTCCGGCCAGCCCCGCTCCCCCCGACCCCCTCCCAGCCAGCCCTCCTTCCTGCCAGCCAGTCCCCCCATCTCCCCCGGCCAGCCCCGCTCCCCCCGACCCCCTCCTGGCCAGCCCTGCTTCCTGCAGCCAGTCTCCCCATCTCCCCCGGCCAGCCCCGCTCCCCCCGACCCCCTCCTGGCCAGCCCTCCTTCCTGCCAGCCAGTCCCCCCATCTCCCCCGGCCAGCCCCGCTCCCCCCGACCCCTCCTGGGTGTCCCCCCCCCCCCGAGATCAAGTGTGTCCAGTATTGTTTTGAAATCATCTGGTAACCCTACTCCACCGTGCCTGCAGCCCGGAGACCTACCTGCCTGCAGCAAGGGCTGCAGCCTCGCAGGGCGCGGAGTCGCTGCAGCAGCGGCCCCTGGCTCCAGGCGGCAGTGTCCACCGGTGCGGCATCCAGCAGCGGCTCCAGGGCCGAGACCAGGCGGCTCAGGAAGGCCTCGTACTTTGGATAGGCCTGGAGCAGAGACAGGCAGGAGCCGGTGGGCACT
>NW_027465907.1:0-7165 GCF_049634645.1 Pelodiscus sinensis
CTGCACTGCCGCCTGGCGCCCGCCGGGAGCCGCCCTCTCCCCCGCCCGCCCCAGGCAGCCAGCCCCCCGACCCTCCAGGGAGCCGGCCCAGCCCCGGCCCCACGGCCACCCGGCCCCACGGCCCAGCCCCGGCCCCACGGCCGCCCGGCCCCACGGCCGCCCGGCCCCACGGCCCGGCCCCACGGCACGGCCGCCCGGCCCCACGGCCACCCGGCCCCACGGCCCCCCGGCCCCACGGCCCAGCCCCGGCCCCATGGCCACCCGGCCCCACGGCCCAGCCCCAGCCCCACGGCCCAGCCCCAGCCCCACGGCCCAGCCCCACGGCTGCCCGGCCCCACGGCCCCACAGCCCGGCCCCACGGCTGCCCGGCCCCACGGCCACCCGGCCCCACGGCCCAGCCCCGGCCCCACGGCACCCGGCCCCACGGCCCCACAGCCCGGCCCCACGGCTGCCCGGCCCCCACGGCCACCCGGCCCCACGGCCCAGCCCCAGCCCCACGGCCACCCGGCCCCACGGCCCAGCCCCGGCCCCACGGGCCGCCCGGCCCCACGGCCCAGCCCCAGCCCCACGGCCACCCGGCCCCACGGCCCAGCCCCAGCCCCACGGCCACCCGGCCCCACGGCCACCCGGCCCCACGGCCCCACAGCCCGGCCCCACGGCTGCCCGGCCCCACGGCCCAGCCCCACGGCCCGTCCATCCCCATCCCTGGCTCCGAGGGGGGCTGCACGGCCAGGGCTCTGGGCAGAGCTGCTTACCTGGGCGTCTCTCTCTCCTGCTCCGGGAAAGGCTCTGGCCCCGCTTCCCAGCTTAGCCCCACGGGGGGCCCCGTGCTCTGCAAGGAGACACTGGTGAGCGCCCCGTGCGAGGGCCAACCGGCCGGCTGCTTTCCCAGCACCCCCCCGCCAAGGCCAGAGGACAGCCGGGGCCCGGCCTTGCTCCTACTCCAGCCAGAGACCCGGCAGGAGCGGGGCCCAGCCACCCCCACCCTGCACCAGGCCTCACCTGCTCCCGGGCAGGGAGCCCGCGTCCGAACACGGCCTCGCAGTAGGGGCTGATGGGCTCCGTGGCGGGCTCTGTGGGCACAGACACAGCAGCAGAGGCAGTGAGCTGGGGAGCCCCTGCCACCCCTCCCTCCATGCACGGGTGCCACGGAGCCGGGGTGGGGTTCAGGATGCCCCGTGCAACATCCCGGATGCCAGCAGCCCTCACCAGGAGCCCAGCCCAGCCCGCGGGCAGCACAGCCTGGGCACAGCTGGGTAGCCCCTGCTAGGCAGAGAGCCAGGCACCCCGCCTCCAGCGGACGCTGACACCCTGGGAACGGATGCTGGGGGGCTGGCAGCTTCCAGCGCCAGAGCCAGCCACTGGCCCCCCAATATCCTCTGCTCTTGCACTGCCCCACCCCCACTGCCCCCCGGGCCCAGTCCTCACCCCCACTGCCCCCCCGGGCCCAGTCCTCACCCCGCTCTAGCACTAGCCCCACCCCCACTGCCCCCCCGGGCCCAGTCCTCACCCCGCTCTAACACTGCCCCACCCCCACTGCCCCCCCGGGCCCAGTCCTCACCCCGCTCTAACACTGCCCCACCCCCACTGCCCCCCGGGGCCCAGTCCTCACCCCGCTCTAACACTGCCCCACCCCCACTGCCCCCGGGGCCCAGTCCTCACCCCGCTCTAGCACTGCCCCACCCCCACTGCCCCCCCGGGCCCAGTCCTCACCCCCACTGCCCCCCCGGGCCCAGTCCTCACCCCGCTCTAGCACTGCCCCACCCCCACTGCCCCCCCGGGCCCAGTCCTCACCCCGCTCTAGCACTGCCCCACCCCCGTCCTTGTCACATTATTGCATTTTAAGGGAAGCAGCCGAGATCACTGCAGCACCCATGGGGGGTGTTTGCCCCAGAGTGTATTCAAAGGGGGCCACATGAGGTGTCAGAGCAACGCTCATACTGACTGTGTGTGCTCGTCCTGTGCTTGTACGACGGCCGTGTGGGGCTAGACGTGCTCTGCGCGCGTGGCCGAGCGACGGGGGGCGCGACGCTCAGCTAGCGGACGTGCTCTGTGCGTGTGGCCGAGCGACGGGGGCGCGACGCTCGGCCGGCGGACGTGCTGATGAGCGAGGTGCCAAGGACAATGGACCTCTAAACGCCACGTGGCCACTGGCCGTGTGACTCTCTCCAGCTTGGGAGAGCAGGGATGGGGATAAACTGCCCTGTGGCAGCCTCTAGTTTGGCTTCAGCTCAGTTCTTGACCCCAGATGCGGCCTTGCAGGGAACCATGAGCCGGAAGAACTGTGGCCCCATCCTGGCATAGGATGTGCACCAGAGACTTCTAAGCCAGCAGCTGTAACATCTCTGCTAGAGCCTGCCTCGAGAACTGGGAGATTTGGTGCATGTCACGTAGGACCCTTTAGCAACCTCACTCTCAGGCTCTTCTTTCTTGTAGTAAGAAACCTTTAGCTGGGGGATTCTAGAGGATTGGCTCAGCGTGGCCAGAGTGTAGATTGACCTGGGGTCTGAGGCTGGTTCCGTGGGGCTGGAGAACCCGTTGGGGGAAGGTGAGACTGGGTCCTAGAACCCCTCACCTGTGCTAGGCCCGGGGCTGATCGGGGCACGGAGGGAGCTGGGGTGCTGGAGGGTTTTGCTCGTGAGGCTTCCAGCTGGCCAAGCAGGCAGCTGACGCGCTGTGGGACGGGTTTGCTGCCTGTTTGGGAGGGTCTCCAGCCAAGGGCTGTACGGAGCCCAAGTCTGAGCAATTCGCCCTGAGCAGTGCCCAGACCCCGCCCGGCCCGTCACAAGACCCCAACCCCCACTCCTAGCACTGCCCGCCCCCGACTGTGTATGGGCTGCTCTGCTCTAGCAGTGCCCCAGCCCGTCTGGACTCCAAACCCTGCACCACCCCGTCCCGGGAGGAGCCAGACTGGCATGCAGAGCTCTCACCTGGCCGGCTGGCGGGTCTCTGGGGGATGGGGGGCAGGTCCAGGCCAGGCCGTCCGGGAGAGCTGGGAGAGCAGGAGACACGTCAGAGCCTGGGGCAGTGGGTCACCACCGGGCACCCTCCGGAGACCCCGCCTGGGTGCTGCCAGCTGTCTAATGACACCAACCCAAAGGCCCTTGCCCCGCCCCTTCTCTGAAGCCCCACCCCTCCCCCTCCCTGACCTGCTCACCCCCCACGCAATTCAGATTTCCCTTTCTGAAAGCAGGACACTGGCTTGAAATCAGGGCCACGAAGCCGACCCGCAGGGGAGCAGGAGCATGGGGGAGCCCCCGCCACAGGCTTTTACCCGTCAGAGGTGTCCTGAGCTCAGCCACCGACCCGTGGACCGTCCCTGCTGCGATTGTGGGCGTCCTGACCCAGCAAGGAGGCGGGGGGGGGGTCACAGGGCAATTGTAGGGGGCTGCAGTTCTTACTGCTGAGCGGGGGGTAGGGCTTCCTCCGAGCCGGGCAGCCAGAGAGCAGCGGGGGGAGCCCCGCTGGAAGGCAGAGCAGGCCAGAAGGAAGAATCTGCCGTTTTTCCACTCTACTTCTGGGCTGCTGCCTGCAGAGCCGGGCCCTCGGTCAGCAGCACTAAGGGTGGCAGGACTGCAGCCCCCCAGATAACCCCCTCCCCTGCAGCCCCTTGGCTCGGCCCGTGACGGACCCCCCCCCCGCGTTAGGAAGTGGACTCATGGACACGAATATCCGTAAGTCAAAGGCGCTTTGAGCCATGGGTCTGCAGACCCTCTGTGGCGTGCGCCGGTCGTGTGGAGGCCTGGCCCCGGGCGGGGACGCTTGGTGCCTCTCCAAGGGGGTGGGAGACAGGGAGCACCCGGGGTGCTACTGCAGCTCCTAGAGGAGCTGAGCCACCTTAAACCATCCTTTGGCCATAGTCTGAGCAGTGGCGGGAGGGAGGGGCCTCGCCTCCTCCCACAAGCAATAGGGAAGGAGCAGCCTGGCTCTTTCGGCTGGGCTGCCCCTGAGGGACGGGGCCAGGGACCCCGGGGGCAGAGCCCTGGTCCGGCGGGGCAGCTGGAAAGGGGAGCAGGGAGCTCACGTTTGCACTGAGGCTGGCCGAGCGCTTTGCTTTCTTTTGATTATTTGTAACCTACTTTGCTCTGCCGACTTCCGCCTGCGCCTAGCTCAGCCCCACGGCTTCCACCTAACAAACCCGCCTGGGTTGCGCTCAGACCGTGTAAGCGGCCGTCACCGGGGGCAAGCAGCGTGCACCCCCCTCCAGTGCCCAGGGGTCACCTAGATCCTTGGGGTCTGAGCCACCTGGGGGCGCTCTCAGGAGGCCGGGCCCTGACCTGCTCTCCCCATGCACCCGAAGTGGTTCAGTGTCGGGGGGCAGGGGACCTCAGCTCGGGGCCGTGGCTGGGGGAGACCGGGGAGCTGGCCCAGCAGGACCGGGCGGTGAGGAGCCCCAGAGAGCGGAAGGCGAGTGGCAGAGGCCACGTCAGCTCCCCCGAGGGGTCGTCTGTGACCGCCCCCGGCACACCCCCAACCTGAGACCCACGCCTGTCCCCTGCCAACGCTGCACGGAGCAGGGAGCACAGACCTCACCTTGCAGGGCACCTTCTCAGGGCTGGGAATGTAGCCTGGCCCAGCCCCACAGCTCCGAGCCCCCCCCCCCCGCGCTGGGACCCAGCCCCACAACTCAGAGCCCCCCCCGCGCTGGGACCCAGCCCCACAACTCAGAGCCCCCCCCCCCGCGCTGGGACCCAGCCCCAGAGCTCAGAGCCCCCCCCCCCCCCCCGCGCTGGGACCCAGCCCCACAACTCAGAGCCCCCCCCCCCGCGCTGGGACCCAGCCCCAGAGCTCAGAGCCCCCCCCCCCCCCCCACGCTGGGACCCAGCCCCAGAGCTCCGAGCCCCCCCTCCCCACGCTGGGACCCAGCCCCACAACTCAGAGCCCCCCCCGCGCTGGGACCCAGCCCCACAACTCAGAGCCCCCCCCCCCCGCGCTGGGACCCAGCCCCAGAGCTCAGAGCCCCCCCCCCCCGCGCTGGGACCCAGCCCCACAGCTCCGAGCCCACCCCCCCACGCTGGGACCCAGCCCCACAGCTCAGAGCCCACCCCCCCACGCTGGGACCCAGCTCTCCCAGGGTATGTCTACACTACCCCCCTGGTTCGAACTAGGAGGGTAATGTATGCATACCGAACTTGCTAATGAAGCCCGGGATTTGAATTTCCCAGGCTTCATTAGCATAAAGCCGGCGCCGCCATTTTTAAAAGCCGGCTAGTGCGAACCCCGTGGTGCGCGGCTGCACACGGCACGGGCTAGATAGCTCGGATTAGGCTTCCTAGTCCGAACTATCTGTGCACCTCGTGGGTGTAGACATACCCCCAGGCAGGGCCAGGAGGCTCCGCGGGCGGCCTCTGTGCTGGGACCTGCAGACTCGGTTCCTTCCTCTTTTACGCGCTGGCACCGGGAGCAGCAGCCACAGGCCCCACTGCCCCGAGCCAGCCCCTGCCAGAGCTCCCCTCCGGGCCCCGGCCACAGGCACCCCAGCACGGGGTCCCCGGCCCGGGAAGGCAGGAGCAACACTCCCTGAGCACCACACGCTCCGGCCTGGGGCAGGGCTGGGGGCAGGGCCGTTGCAGGGCTGGGGGCAGGGCTGGGGGGCTGGGCTGGGGGCAGGCCCGTTGGAGGGGGCAGGGCTGGGGGCAGGGCCGTTGGAGGGCTGGGGGCAGGGCTGGGGGGCTGGGCTGGGGGCAGGCCCGTTGGAGGGGGCAGGGCTGGGGGCAGGACCGTTGCAGGGCTGGGGGCAGGGCTGGGGGCTGGGCTGGGGGCAGGCCCGTTGGAGGGGGCAGGGCTGGGGGCAGGGCCGTTGGAGGGCTGGGGGCAGGCCCATGGGGCTGGGGGCAGACCCGTTGCAGGGCTGGGGGCAGGCCCATGGGGCTGGGGGCAGACCCATTGCAGGGCTGGGGGCAGGCCCGTTGCAGGGCTGGGGGCAGGGCGGGGGGCAGGGCAGGGGGCAGGGCCGAAGGGCTGGGGGCAGGCCCGTTGCAGGGCTGGGGGCAGGCCCGTTGCAGGGCTGGGGGCTGGGCGGGGGGGCAGGGCCGAAGGGCTGGGGGCAGGGCGGGGGGGGCAGGGCCGAAGGGCTGGGGGCAGGCCCGTTGCAGGGCGGGGGGCAGGGGCGGGGGGCAGGGCCGAAGGGCGGAGGGCAGGGTGGGGGGGCAGGGCCGAAGGGCTGGGGGGCAGGGCTGGGGGGCAGGGCCGAAGGGCGGGGGGGGCAGGGGCCGAAGGGCTGGGGGCAGGCCCGTTGCAGGGCTGGGGGCAGGCCCGTGGCAGGGCTGGGGGGCAGGGCCGAAGGGCGGGGGGGCAGGGCGGGGGGGCAGGCCCATGGGGCTGGGGGCAGGCCCGTTGCAGGGCGGGGGCAGGGCGGGGGGGCAGAGCCGAAGGGCTGGGGGGCAGGGCGGGGGGGCAGGGCCGAAGGGCGGGGGGGACAGGGCCGTTGCAGGGTGGGGGGGCAGGGCGGGGGGCAGGGCCGAAGGACGGGGGGCAGGCCCGTTGCAGGGCTGGGGGCAGGGCGGGGGGCAGGGCCGAAGGGCAGGGGGCAGGCCCGTTGCAGGGCTGGGGGCAGGGCGGGGGGCAGGGCCGAAGGGCGGGGGGCAGGGCGGGGAGGCAGGGCCGAAGGGCTGGGGGGCAGGGCGGGGGGGCAGGGCCGAAGGGCGGGGGGACAGGGCCGTTGCAGGGTGGAGGGGCAGGGCGGGGGGCAGGGCCGAAGGACGGGGGGCAGGGCCGTTGCAGGGCGGGGGGCAGGGCCGAAGGGCGGGGGGCAGGCTCCCACTCACCCCCAGCTTCTCGGCCGGCGCGGTCCCTTGCTGCACAGCCAAGTCCAGGGGCTGTGTAGGTCGGCTCCTCGCAGGCTCCTCCGCCCCCGAGCCGCCAGCCGGCTGCAGGGGCTGCAGTCCCTCATAGATGACATTGGAGACCATCTCCAGGTGCCCCCAGGCAGTGGCCGGCGGGGGGGGGGTCTCTCTGCCCGCTGGGGGCAGGGCTGGCAGGGGCAGACACCGGGGGGGCTCGCAGGGCTGCAATCAGCTGGCTGGATCCCGCAGCCGAGGCGTGGGGTGACGCGGGGGACGGGAGAAGATTTACCGCCCCCTGCCGGGACGTCCGCCTCATCCAGCCCAGCCCGCGGCGCCGGCACCGGCTTTGGCCCACTCTCCCTGCCGCCCGGCGGGGCTGC